>NW_015170311.1:173393-184093 GCF_001447785.1 Gekko japonicus | reverse complement strand
TCCCCACCTTCTTATTAGTTGGTTTCATGGTTTCAGTCCACTTACTCTTATAACTCTTCAAGATATGCTACTGGTCTTGTATTTTAAAAATTGCTTAATACCAACAAAATAATAATATTTTTATTAATACCAACAAAAACATATCTTTTTGAAGGTTTTTAATAACATGTTAGGCCTGTTCTATTACTTTGAATGACTAATTCCCTAAAATAATTTCTTATCCCTCTTACTCAGTTGACAAAATTCTTTGTGCAGAAATGTACTAAAATGCTGTGTATTTGAAAAGGACTCATCAGGTACAGTAGATCAGTGTACACATTCCTGAGTTGGTTAGTCATCTCATCAAAAGGCTGGGAAAGTTCTCTGCCCTGTACAGGTGGATGAGAACTCTGCATTATTCAGGGCCAGTTTAGCTTAAGGCATTTCCTTGTGTTATAGTGACAATGCACTGAAGGCCAGTTACTGCGGAAAAGGAACCCCATCCTGGACCATCTCTTCTTGCCCGGTGCAGTATTGGCAGTCATTATGGAAAAAAGGCATCTCTTTACCTCTAAAAATTTGAACGACAGGTTTTAACACTGGCCCTTGTTTATCTTCACTGAATTTTCTTTATGTTATTTTGCTCCGGTTGGGGGGGCAACTTTGTTGAGGTTGTAGTCACTTCTGAAATGTTGGGAACAGGTGATGGGTACCACCACAAAATGGGTGCTGTAGGGGCCTGGACCAATCACAGAATGTTGAAAGGTTTTAAGACAAGGCTCCTTTTACGATGGAAGTGTGTGTGTGTGTGTGTGTGTAAAGTACCATCAGGTTGTTAACCAAGTTATGGTGACTGTAGGGTTTGCAAGGCAATAGACTAATGAGGTGGTTTGCCAGTGCCTTCTTCTGCACAGCAGCCCTGAAGTTCCTTGGTGTCTCCCATCCAAATGCTAACCAGGCCTGATCCTGCTTAGCTTCTGAAATCTGACTAGATTGGGCTATCCGGGGCCATTGAGGTCAGGGAGTAGTGGAAGCAGCTGTTTCCAAATGAGTTCTCCCTGGAGACACCAAATCGATGCATCCTAAGCTTTTCTGAAGCAGTTCCTGCTTCAGTGAAGTAGAGGTAAGTCAAGAGCTTCATGGAAGAAGGAAGTGGCACCAAGAAACCCATTGGTGGGAGCCATGTTGGGAATCATTGTTCTTCTGTTGTTGATATAACATTAGACTAGTTCAGGTTACATCAGTGCCACCACAGGTATCTTTCAGAGACGGGGAAGAGGAATAGGTTTGGCTAAATATTTTACAGGTTAAAATTGATACATAAAAGAAAAATTGGGTCCATGTTGTGAGTTGAGGCTATAGGTGGATCCTAGATATGGAAAGATTAAAGCCCTTTGCCTTGTTCCTACCTTTGTAACAAACCCCTTACACTATGATGGAGCAGTGCTAAAACTGACTAGATAGCTGTGCACTGAGGTATTTTCAAGGATAAATGGTGGCTGTTTAGCTAGCAATATTGAGTGAGAGTGTTTATGAGCATGTCTGGAATGGACTGAATAGTGGTAGTCAGTACGGACAAACATAGTACTTTTGAGAGTAAGGATCGCAGAAAGGATTGAAAATACAGAGTAACTGAGGTGAAGGAGCTGAAAGTGGAGACAAGGAGAGATCATGACCTTACAGATGTATGCAGAAGCATTTCCCATCTTTTTTTCTCCCTGTTCCTTCTCCTTGTTAATATTTATTTAGGGTAGTTAATAAGCCACCCCCTATATTTCACAGGATTGTCATCCTGCTATCATCAATGCATGCGTTTCTCCACTTCCCACTCCATATTGGGTGGCAGGAGATGGGAAAGAGCACAGCCTGATACCAGCCAGACATGGGGATAAAGTTTCATTACTTGTTACCCATGAGCAGGGCATGATGGGATGATGCTGTTTTCATTTCATTTCATTGTCGTACAATTCCATCCTGGCAGAGCACAGAGGGCAGAAGTGTAGGGTTCTTTTGGCAGGCTGTGCATCCACTTCAGTGTTTTCCCACACTGTGCTGCTGTACTGCATTGCTGTATTTTCCTCAGTTGGAGAAAAAGGGACTCAGGGGTGCAAAGTGGCTTCCCACATTACAGTGAAGCTTGGGGTATGGGAGGCCCAGGTGCTTCCATGCGTTCATTGTAACAGATGAAAAAGAACTTGTGTGGGTGATGCCAGCGGGCTGTTTCTGGGTTTGGAAATATGGCTGTGCCCTTCCTCTGTCACAATAGAAAAGTATGGCATGTTTGACTGGCCTGCCTGAACAGATCTTTTGGCTTCCAGACTGCGCTGCATGTTACTAAGTGAGCAGTTACTGACAGGCCTGGTTTTAGACTGTGGGCTAAGGGACATTTTTAGTACCAAAATAAATAATGTGTGAAACATATAACATTATCCCAATGACTACAAAAGGATTTAAATCCTGGCAAGATACAGAGGGCCATGGAATAAAGAACTTCCAGGCATAGCTGTGTTGTTAGTTGAAGAGAGCAAATAAATGTTTTGGTGCATTTAATTGGGTATGTTTGTGGGAGTGAGGAAAAGATGAAAAAGAAATCTGGAACATTGTGGTCCACCTTTACATCTTTTATAGAAAATGCTGCTAATAGAACCTTCCAGTATTTCATCTTTTATGGGGGAATATGATGGGGGGGGGGCATTAAACCCACAAGACCCACCCTGTGACTCCTTCAATCTTAGTCTCTCCTACCAGTCCTTATGGTTGCTGCGGTGGCTCAAGTGGTTAAGATGCTGAACTGCAGGCTGGAAGGTCGGTAGTTCAGCAGTTCGAGACCCGAGTGCTGCATGACGGAGTGAGCTCCCGTCTCTGGTTCCAGCTCCTGCCAACCTAGCAGTTCGAAAGCAAGACATTGTAAGTAGATAAATAGGTACCACTTCAGTGGGAAGGTAACAGTGTTCCGTGCACCTTGGCATTTAGTCCTGCTGGCCACATGACCATGGAAACGGCTTCGGACAGCGCTGGCTCTTCGGCTTGGAAACGGAGATGAGCACCACAACCCTAGAGTCAGATTCGACTTTCGAGCAAGGGAAACCTTTACCTTACCGGTCCTTATACATTACAACCCTCAGCAGTTTCTATAGGGTATTGTACAAAGTATTCATGTAATTCTGCGATTATGGTGAACCAGGTTTATGAGGGTGTATGCGCAGTGACTGAGATTCTTAGGCCCTCTTCAGTTCAAACTACAATCAATACCAAGGCCAGCAATTTCCACTTCTGCTTAACTGTGCTGAAGTGAATGTTTTCATGAGGTTTTTTCACCTTAACCCACACTCCCCCCCCCCCGGCCCCCTGGAGCAATAATTTTTTTATCCTTTATTCTCATTATGCTTTTGAGAACGGGTGTAGAAGGAGACAAAACCCTCTTGGGTTCATCCAACAGAGACTCGCTCAGGAAAGGGGTATAGGTGAAATACAAGGTAGATGGCAGTAATGTACAGTGAATTATTCCTTTCTCTTCCCATATTCCCCTTGGCCAGTGAAATTTTTGTACCAGTCTGCCTCCACCCAGTGATAAAACAACCGTAACAGAGACCTTATTTCGTTCAAGGCTGGAACTTATTGCTCTGCCTTCCTTTTCTGCAAGGGTGTTTTTAGGATTTTGTTTGTTGATGTTTGTCCCCATTCTGAATTTTCATTAAGCAAAGATACCTGGTTGGCCTCCGCAGGACCCAATAGGCTGATGCCAGTCTGCTGTGTGGTTCCTGATGGCCATTTGAGTTGGACTCCTTCCAGCCCTGCCCTGCTTATTCCCCTGCTGAAATTTAAGAGTGTGCATGGTTACCCTTGGGGTCAGCCAGAATTCTTTTGATTCTGATGGTTTCCCTCAGTTAGTGTACATAGCAGGCCTGATGCAACTGGGACCTTTTGACTGTACCAAGGGACTCCAACTGGTAAGACTCACTCTGACCCAGTCCAAAGGCATGGGGGAAGATGGAGCCAAGACTCACTGACCCAGTCCAAAGGCATGGGGGAAGATGGAGCCAGGTAGCTGACCTGCTTGTGTCATACTATCGAGGCATCTCAGTAGAGTTAATCCAAGCAGTACAGCAGAGGTAGAGACCACACAGCCCTCCTTAGACAGGCACAAACTAACAAGGAGACATTGTGGAGAGTTCTGGATTGTGGTGGGTGATGGGATCTTGAACAGAGGTAGAGGGCAAAATTATTCTTATCGCTTTCTAAATTAGTAGTTGAGGCAGTGGGGCTAGGGCCTACTGTAGTTTTAGCCCTGATTAGGATTGCTGAAAATGTTAGGGATTGTTTCGAAGAGCAAAAGATGTTTGGTCTAATGAAAAAACACCTATTTTTGTAGAAGTGGAAGAATTATTGTACACACTTAGTTAAGTTAAACCATGTTCCATATGTGGAACAAACAGCAGCTAATTGAAAGTTCTCTAAGGTAATTGAAGCCGTGTAATAATGCATACGTGGGAGGGGTGTTCTGGAATGTTTTGGAGAGTATATAAGCAACTGTAACTGTGTCAGAACTCTGAACTGCTGGCGTTTTCATGCTAGAGTTCCTCTTACCCAAATAAAGTTTGCTCCTATGTAGAGATGTAAAATTTCCAGAAATTTTGAAGCTTGGAAAAAACTGGAAATTTCTGGAAAAATGGAAAACAATGCTACATTAGCATTTCTTTTGTCTTTTCTAGATTGAAAGTCATTCTGTTACTTTAGGAACATAAAATACGACTATGGACATTTTTACTTCGCATGAAATTATCACAACTAGCATATTAAAAATATAGTGTATCCAAACAATTATTACAAACAGAATACCCACCCACATGCAAAAACAAAACTGAAACCTTTTTATTTTCTTCTGACAATAATACCACCTAAAGGAAGAAATGCATCTTGTTCTTGCATTGGAGAGTTCAGTTTGTAACCTAGGACTTGCTTGTCCTCAATGCACAGAAATTAGATCAATCTGATACCATATATATATATATATTATGACTTTGGGGCAGATGACTTTGGGGCAGCCAAGGTTTCAGCTACCAGAGGGGAGGTGGCTTACATACCTTGTTTAAAGAATTCAGCCTAGCTAAAGTGGGATTAATTGTTTGGGGTTTGGCGCAAGAAGAGTTTGTAACATGCAGTTTTGTCAAAGTCCTTTGACCATCTGGGATAGACTGCATAATCTCTGATTTTATAGCCTCTTTGAGGTGTTGTTTACCATGCACCCCCAGTCTCTTTGATATGTTTAAGCTTCAGTCTCTGAGACTGGAATCAATTTTCATAGGATTGCTGCCTTCATAGGTTACTAGTTGTTGCATATCCATGCAAAGGCAATATGTGGCCATTGTATGGGTTGGTGGCTCTGAGAAGACAGTGTCTGCGTCACGTCTGGTGCGTGAAAACCTATGTGATGCCTGCCCCTGATGTGGCAACTGACAGCCAGGAACAAGGGGACGACACCCCAAGCCCCTGATATACTCACAGAAGCAGAGCCTGCCAGCCAAGAACTGGCTCCTTTAACAGAAGACACTCTAAGTCTCGAGGAGGATAGAACCTCCCAAGAGACACCTGCGCTAGATCTGGCTCTGCTTAACACAAGCAATTCGCCACCCGACTCCCCGCCATCTGTGAACCGGCTCAGGAGTCAAAGAAGACAGGAGCTGAACGAGAGACGCAAGGCTGCACGCATGCGCGGAAGACGTTCGTTCAGCTCTGAGTTTTAACAGAACCCTGACCTTGCTCCACGAAAGATAACGAGTTAATGAGCCAGCACACTATATCAGCAAACCTGCTGCTGGAAGTGATTTGTGCTGGCAACTTGAGTTGACAGGACCAGTCGCTCTGTGCAAGCTTGCTCCGGACTCCTTGAAACCTTGACCATTCGTTACTCTGCTTCTGACACTCCGGCTCCCTGACTCCCGGCATTGTTTGACTACGACTTCGCATCTGCGATACTCTGGCTTTCCTTGATTTATGGACTCTGACCTATGGTATGTTTGACGCTGGCTTTGTGAACTGTTTTGGACTTGTTTAACTCTCTGTGCTGTTTGAATTATTGGCTGAACCTCGGACTGACTTTGGACTTGACTTGCTTAACCCACGCTCCCTGGCACTGCCGTGACAGCCTACAACACACTGATCAGCAGCTGATTTCTGTGAATGTAGAGAAACAAGAGGTCTTCATAACAGAAGAAAAAGTCCCTTTAACTTGTGACACATCTGAAGATGGAGGAAGCTGGGATGCTAGAAGAGCATATGCTGAACTAGAAGCCATGAAACATGTGTCACACAGCCAGATGAACGTTTGAGTACTGTGACAAAATTAGTGCAAGATCATGGAACTGTGAATTAAGCTGTTCCAACAGAGACTGAGAGTGACCCGTGTCTTCTCCAGCACCATAGTTCAAAAGAATCTATTTTTCGGCGCTCGGCCTTCCTTATAGTCCAACTCTCGTAGCCATACATGATTACTGGGAATACCATTGCTTTGACCATGCGGACTTTTGTTGGCAGGGAGATATCTCTACTTTTTATCATGCTGTTTAGGTTCGCCATCGCTTTCCTCCCAAGGAGCAGGCATCTTTTAATTTCATGGCTGCTGTCACAGTCTGCGGTGATCTGGGATCCCAGGAACGTGAAGTCTGTCACTACTTCCACGACTTCCCCTTCTATTTGCCAAGGAGTGATGGGACCGGATGCCATGATCTTAGGTTTTTTTATGCTGAGCTTCAAGCCCACTTTTGCGTTCTCCTCTTTTACCCTGAGCAAGAGGCTCTTTAGGTCCTCTTCACTTTCTGCCATTAGAGTGGTATCGTCTGCATATCTGAGGTTGTTGATCTTTTCCCCAGCAATCTTAATTCCCGCTTGTGATTCATCCAGGCCAGCATTTCGCATGATGTACTCTGCATATATATTAAATAAGCAAGGTGACAATATACATCCTTGTCGTACTCCTTTTCCTATGCTAAACCAATCAGTTGTTCCATATCCAGTTCTAACTGTTGCTTCTTGACCCTTATACAGGTTTCTCAAGAGACATGTGAGGTGGTCTGGTACTCCCATCTCTTTAAGGACCTGCCATAGTTTGTTGTGATCCACACAGTCAAAGGCTTTAGCATAGTCAATGATGCAGAAGTAGATGTTTTTCTGGTACTCTCTTGCTTTCTCCATAATCCAGCGAGTGTTGGCAATTTGATCTCTAGTTCCTCTACCTCTTCGAAACCCAGCTTGTACTTCTGGCAGTTCTCTATCCATGTACTGTTGAAGCCTATTAAATGGCACTGTGAGAGAAGTGGAGATTCTCTCATTGCCAGAGGGGGGGATTGTGGAACAAACAGCAGCCAACTGAAAGTTCTGTATGGTAACTGAAGCCGTGTAATAATGCATACGTGGGAGGGGCGTTCTGGAATGGTTTGGAGAGTATATAAGCAGCTGTTACTGTGACAGAACTCTGAACGGCTGGTGTTTCATGCTAGAGTTCCCTTTATCAGAATAAAGTTTGCTCCTATTTTGTTTGAATAAAGGCTGCTCCAATTGTGTTTGAGGCCTCATCTGGTGTGGTTTATTGGACTTGGCTCACCAGAGAACATGAACCTAAATTTGACTAACACATACAAAGAGATCTCAGGTTGTACCAAGGCTCCTGAGATACAGACACCTAAAAGCCAATTGTAATGCTGAAGTTCTTACTACAGGTAAAATAAACTTAATGTTAAAGGTACATGCACTAAGGTTAAATGTTTATTACAACTGTGACTGTTGTTCTTGGCCATAGCAGTCTTAATTTTGACAATTAAAATAATGCCGTCTTTGGCTTCAATGTAAGTGCACTTGAAAAGCAACATCCTGTCTGCAACTACAAAATCCCTTAACGTATTACTTTTAAAAGAAAATCTTTTTAAACACATCATGTTGCATTATTCCCCTTTCCCTTCCTTGTATTTAAATATGTGCCAGTGAGAAAGACAACACATTTGGTCTTAGTTTGGTTGTTCCCCTACACGTTTTGGTCTTAGTTTAGTTGTTCCCCTATCGATAGACCACCTTAAATATGTTTCACAGCAGTTTAATTTACTTGGCAGAATTTGTAGAATTAAAATTAGAATACTGTTTTAAGCCATTGTGTAAAAATCTGACTGCTTTTGATAGAAGCTAAATAATTGTATAGAAGTGTCAAAGCTCATATACACAGCTCAAACAGAAAGGCAATTACTACTAAGTAATTGGGACTGACTCACTATTGATGGAAATGTGTTTATTGGTAGAATTACTCTAGATATGAGAATTGCCTCTTGCTTAGGATCTGTAAGATTTCAGTGTCTTTTAGGTTTAGATGAACAAGTGATTAATATCCAGTTTACATTCCTTGCAGTGCTCATGTGTAGGAACTGTTGTGTTGGTTATTGCCATAATGATACTGCAAAGCATGTATATTAAAAAACTGTCTTTTGTAGCAGATATGTATTTATAAGATGTTTATAGATCACTTTAAAGACATTAAAGATATATATACATCATACATGTTCTGATAACTGTTTTATCTTTATACTTTTATTCTCTTTATACCTTTGAATAAGTGTTTCATATTTTGGTTCAAGTTATTCTCTTTATACCTTTTTGAATAAGTGTTTCATATTTTGGTTCATGTTGTCATATGGTCTGTCTATCCCGCACCTAATTAATACTGACTACTGGGACAGTGTTTTTCAAACTGGGGTACAGGGTACTTTGTAAGGACACCAGGTACCCTAGGGGTCTACTTGTCCTATAAGGATTGCAGGGGGCAAGCCCATTCCCCTCAGTTTTCTGGGAACTGGGGCAGAGACTGTGCCTCAGTGGAAGGGCACAGAATTTTCCTCCCTTTTACAAAAGGTGGAAACTCATGGAGCTTCCACTAGCCACAGTCCCCAAGGTGCTAGCCAGAAACCATACAGATGGAACGCTGAGAATTAATAGCTCAGCCATAGGGATTCTTTGATAATTGAATGGCATCATGGAGGTGTAGTCCTAATGCAATTATTTGTTACTTCTGGTATAAAATTGAACAGAAGTGCACTCTGTTGTCTAAGACATAGGATTTCAGCACAGAAAGGGAGACCCTATTCTGCACCCATAGCTAATAGTAGCCAATGGTAGTTTTCAGTTGGCTGCCCAAGGTAAAGTCTTTGTATGATGCTGATCTTTTTCTTGTTGTATTAAAAATTCCACTTCTGATTTGGATAGCTCAGGCTAGCCCAATCTCACCAGATCTCAGAAGCGAAGCAGGGTTGACCCTGGCTAGTATTAGAATGAGAGACCACCAAGGAATACCAGGGTTGTGATGTGGAGGCTGGCAGTGGCAAATCACCTCTGAACGACTCTTGCCCTGAAAACCACATGCGGTTGCTATAAGTCAGCTGTGACTTGGGGGGGAGGAATTCTAAAAGTTCTTCATGTTTCTTCTGACTGCTGTCCAACTGACCTCTGTTTAGAAGTTGTTGGTTTTTTTGCCCCCTGTAGGGGATTTTTCATTGCATTTTCTATAAACTACAATGAAATTAGGAAGGGGATCTACAAACTATAGGAGAAAGTAAAGAAACCCCACTAAAAACCCAAGAGGTGTTGGTCATACATACTGCTTAACAAATTAGCTTTTAACTCAACATTCGATTCAAGTTCATTGAATGTGGTCATCTAATAATCTATTTAAACGAAGATAAAAGTTTAAACACCACCATTTCTGACTTAAAGAGCAAAATAAGAAATAATTATAACAAAACATTGTAAGAGATTTCAGAGTGCAATAACATCTCATTTTTTGTACTTTTTCTTTCTCAAGTGGTAGCTTGTCTTTGGGGCTGCCGCCCCCAGTTTAGAGTCTGAGTTCTCATCTAAAGATGCCACTGCTCCCTCTTCTTCACTTTCTTTGGTGCTGCCTTCTTCCTCCTCCTCCTCCTGCTGGACGACTATGTTGATGCAAAAATTAATGTGCCTTTTCAACGGAGTCATTTTTTTCTTTCTTGTCCATAAATTTGAAGATTGTGCCTTCGGGTACAATCCATCTGTAGGGAATGTTGTTCTGTAGAAATAAAACCAAGTCTCTGTATTTTCTTTTTTTCCTTCTTATTTCAAACGGAATGTTCTTCAACACTTTTATTTCTTTGTCCTTGGTTTTCAAGGTGGTTCCATTTGTTGCTTTGAGAATTTGGTCTCACTTGTCTTCTGGAGAATCTTACCAGAACTTCCCCTGGCAGATTATTCTTTCTTGTAAATTCTGAATACGACCTATAGATCGTATCAATTTCACTTTGCAAAATGTCCATTTTTATATCTGCCATAGGGCCTAAAGCCTCGCACATAGTCTGCTTCAGATTCTCTCCCTTCTCTTCCGGAACACCTTGAAATCTTAGAATATAGCTTGCTCTTTCCATTTGTAGCTGTAAAAAACGAGACTCCTCTGTTAGTCTCTTTTTCTCCATCACCTGCAGTTGTTTCTTAAGCTTCTTGGTGTTGGCATCCACTTCTTTCAGCTCTTGCTCAGTTTTTTCTTTTTTTCCACTATCTCAGCTAATTGAGTTTGCTGTGCATCGAATTTATGGTGCAGTGCCGTGACTTGTTCCAGCAGAGGGTGCAGTGCTTCAGTTAGCATCCTTTGCAGCTCTGTAGTTGTGTCCTGTCAAGGCACAGAACTTGCTGGGCTGGCAGTTCCAGCAAGAAGCTTA
>NW_015170311.1:168464-171048 GCF_001447785.1 Gekko japonicus | reverse complement strand
GGCTACCCTCAGAAACTATTTTAAAAGTTAGTACCTGAGGCGGGAGACTCAGTTGGTACTCAGTTAGTACCTGAGGCTGTCCAGTAGGGTTGTTAAAAATTCCAGTGGGGTAGCCGTGTTGGTCTGAAGCGGCAGAACAGAGTTGGAGTCCAGTGGCGCCTTTCAGACCAACAAAGTTTTACTCAAAGTGTAAGGTTTCGTGTGAAAAGCACACTTCTTCAGACAAACTGGAATAAGATCTCCAGGGCTGCTTACAGCCGTTCGGAGGGGCCACTCAGAGCCCAGAGGCACAGGCAGAGCTGAAACTGGATCAGGTGGCCGGTAAGATCAATGGATGGAAGCAAATGGGCAGGTAAATGCAAGAGTTAACAAAGAAGGATTTAATGGTTAAAACTCTCTCATCCACAAGTGGCCCCAGTCCAAATCCAAGCTGTGCCAGCATGATTTACCTTTGACATGTGGATAGAGTTCCCTGATCTTTGTTTTGGCCTGTAGATTTGCCAAGCTAAATTTGAGAGAAGCTTTGGGATCTGGCATCTATTGTGGAAACATTTATTTATGCTTTGCTATCTCGCTTTTCTTCCCCCTGGCAGCTCCAGACCGCTTAAAAAGAAATGTGAATGTAATTTAGACAAACAGCCAACAACAACAAAAGATACACTGTACAGGTCCAGGACTGGTCCTGGATCCATTGGGCCACAGGAGAACATAAGAACATAAGAACATAAGAGATGCCAATGTTGGATCAGGCCAAAGGCCCATCCAGTCCAACACTCTGTATCCCACAGTGGCCAGAAATACCAGTGCCATCAGGAGGTCCACCAGTGGGGCCAGGACATTAGAAGCCCTCCCACTGTTGACCCCCCCCCCAAGCACCAAGATGACAGAGCATCACTTGCCCCAGAGTCCCTATCTATACCTTGTGGCTAATAGCCACTGATGGACCTCTGCTCCATATGCTTATCTAATTCCCTTTTGAAGCCGTCCATGCTTGTAGCTGCCACCACTTCCTGTGGCAGTGAATTCCAAGTGTTAATCACTCTTTGGGTGAAGAAGTACTTCCTTTTATCCGTTCTAACCCGACCGCTCAGCAATTTCATGGAGTGCCCACGGGTTCTTGTATTGTGAGAAAGGGAGAAAAGTACCTCTTTCTCTACCTGCTCTTTCCCATGCATAATCTTATAAACCTCGATCATGTCACCCCTCAGTCGTCTTTTCTCCAAGCTAAAGAGCCCTAAGCGCTTTAACCTTTCCTCATAGGGAAAGTGTTCCAACCCTTTTATCATTCGAGTTGCTCTTTTCTGCACTTTTTCCAAAGCTATAATATCCTTTTTAAGGTGTGGTGACCAGAATTGCACACAGTATTCCAGATGAGGTCGCACCATTGATTTATATAGCGGCATTATGATATTGGCTGATCTGTTTACAATACCCTTCCTAATAATCCCCAGCATAGCATTGGCCTTTTTTTAATTGCAGTCACACACTGTTTTGACATTTTCAGTGAGTTATCTACTACAACTCCAAGATCTCTCTCTTGATCTGTCTCTGCCAGTTCAGACCCCATCAACGTGTATTTATATTTAGGATTTTTGGCTCCAATGTGCATCACCTTGCACTTGGCCACATTGAACCCCATTTGCCATGTTGACGCCCACTCGCCCATCTTTGACAGATCCCTTTGGAGTGCCTCACAATCCTCACTGGTTTTCACCACCCTGAACAACTTCGTATCATCCGCAAATTTAGCCACTTCACTGCTTACTCCCAACTCCAAATCATTAATGAACAAGTTAAAAAGCAGTGGACCACGTACTGATCCCTGTGGTACCCCACTGATTACCACCCTCCACTGAGAAAATTGCCCACCTACACTCACTCTCTTACTCCCAACTCCAAATCATTAATGAACAAGTTAAAAAGCAGTGGACCAAGTACTGATCCCTGCGGTACCCCACTGCTTACCATCCTCCACTGAGAAAGCTGCCCATTTTTATACTCACTCTGTTTTCTATTAATAAGCCAGTTTTTGATCCATAAAAGGACTTGTCCTTTTATCCCATGATTTTTGAGCTTACTTAGGAGCCTTTGATGAGAAACTTTATCAAAAACTTTCTGGAAGTCAAGGTGAACAATATCTATTGGATCCCTCTTGTCCACATGTTTGTTCACCCCCTCAAAGAACACTAACAGGTTAGTGAGACAAGATCTTCCCTTACAGAACCCATGCTGAGTCTGCCTCAATAGGTTTTGTTCATCTATGTGCCTACGGTACTAATTCTTTCCTTAATAATGGTTTCCACCAATTTACCCGGTATCAACGTCAGACTAACTGGCTTGTAACTCTTCAACATTTCAGTTAGAAGCTCTGTTTAACAGGATGCCTTTTAATCTACACAGACAACAGCCCCACCCACTTTGTAAAAGCACTTGACGGGTACCAGGAAAGGTGCTGACCGCTGCCCTTTTGGGGACCCTGGTCTAACTTCACATACTGGTAGTGTGATGCAGTTGCTAAAAAGGCAAATGTGATTTTGGGCTGTATCAACAGAAGTATAGGTCCAGATCACATGAAGTGGATGGT
>NW_015170311.1:162016-168126 GCF_001447785.1 Gekko japonicus | reverse complement strand
GGCAGATCATGAGAGGGAGGCAGGAAGGGTTGCCTCAGTGCTTAGTTCTTGTGGCCCTTTCTTACACACCCAGGGAAATGCTGATTGCCACTTTGGGGTCAGGAAGCAATTTTTCTCCAGGCTGGTTTGGCCAGGGATCCTGGAGATTTTTTGTCATCTTCTGGGCATGGAACAGTGGTCACTGCAGGTGTGAAGGGGGAGGTATTTGTGAATTTCTTGCCTTGTGCAGGGGGTTGAACTAGATGACCTTGGGGATCCCTTCCATCTCTGTGATTTTATGGTAGTTAAACTAATATAGAGTCAGTATAAATGCACACTTACTTTCTCCCCTACTTCCTCCCCAGCATGGTGTAGTGGTTAAAAGCAGTGGACTTTAATCTGGAGAACCGGGTTTGATTCCCCACTTCACATGAAGCTTGCTGGGTGAACTTGGGCCAGTCACAGTTCTCAGAACGCCCTCAGCCCCGGCTACCTCACAAGGTGCTTGTTGTGAGAAGGACAGGTGATTGTAAGCTACGTTGAGACTCCTTAGGGTAGAGAAACCAACTCTTCATTTTTTAAAGGGCAAATGTAGTGATGCCATTGGTGAAGCTCACCTTGGGCTATATTCCACTTGTGGGTCCTGACCCATCAGTTCTCTCTACCACACTTTTATCTTGCCCTGTTTTTAAGGAGGTCTGAGTGGTATCCATGGATTTCCCCTTATTCATTTTATCATCGTGATCTGGTGACGTATATAAGGCAGGGAAAGAGTTGACTGGCTCAAGGATATCCAGAGAGCTTTGTGGCAGAGGACGATTTGAAGCCAGGTTTCCCTGGTTCAGCAATTCCAACTAGTGAGGTACAGTGGTTATGGATCAAAGGAATGAATAACTTGTTATATGTAGGGCGTGTCGCTTTTTTGAACAATTGCCATAGCATGATTGAGCTATCGAGTGCAAAACGTCAATTATTCTTCAGATGTGATTTTTTCCCCATCCCCTGTTATTACAGTGGGACTATAGGTTTTAAAACAAATCAGTTTGCCACTGTGTCAACTCTATGTAGTAGCTACTTGTGAAATCACCCTTGAATGGAACAGATTGTTTGGTAGGTAGATCTGAAAATAAGAGAGCTTGGTGGCAGGAAACCGGAATTCTTTGTGGCCTCTCAACGTGCTACCATTCCATGTAAAAATTCATTGACTATGTCCGACTTATATAAATGGTTCATGCTGTACAGCTCTTGTTTAAATTAAGGGAGTTAGTTGGAATTTCAGCTCCTGAGTGTTTTAGTGAAGTCTTGAAAAATCAATACAGAAGGAGGGAGCTCCGAAACAAAAAAGTCCTTTGAAGTTTCTGCAATAAGTTACTTTAGTTGGAGTCCCTCAATGTATACCAATGTGCAGAGGTTTTTTTAGAGGTACTTTACTGGAAGTTTTTTTTTTCTTTGTTCATAATCGGTAATTACACCCCCGTAATGACTCCTCTAGTGCAGATGCAGAAGAAGAAATTAGTTAGGCATGTGATAATCGCAGCAGTGGCTAGCTCAGCTGTACAATAGCACAAGAGCTAATGCAGTTGCTCCTGGAAGCCGGTTATTCATAGCAACTAGACTTCACAGCTCTTCATATGTATTTTCCATTAAGCCATTAAAACAAATAGTGCTCCATTTTTAACTCCTCTTGCAGAGAGTAGCATGAAATCCCTTCCCCAGTGTTGGAGTGGAATTGTAGTTTGCCATCTTGATACAGTGGAACTGAAAACTTAATAGAGCCGTGTTGGCTGGGGTACCTGTATATCTTTTCTATAGGGCCACATGTTTGCCTGGTGTGAAAAAGCTTACACCACCAAAAACAATTGAGGGGTGGTGGACACAAATTATCTCCTTGTCAAAAGGCCTAGTGTTCTATCTGTAATGCTAAGTCCTTAGCATTTCAGTTTCTATACACTAAGACTTTTTTAACAATAAGACTTCGCTGCTGTGTCACTGCTGTATGCATTTGCATGGTGGTAATTTGTTGTGCTGTTCTGCAGTATAGTTCTAAGCAGCGTTACATTCTTCTACATAAGTTGAAATGTATGGGCTTAGAAGGGGTGTAACTCAAAAACTTGCACTGCTAGCCTCTTGGTAGCATAAAGCATCATATTTTCTGAATTCATTTGGGTGATCTTATCTAATAATGTTAATAGGCCCTATTTCAAACCCATGTTGTACCAAAACCAGATCTAACTTTGCTGGTGAATTTCTGAAAAGGCCAGACATTTGGCTAATATTTTGAACAATTAAGTACGAACTGGCCACTTCCCTGATGACCTGAGGTTTGTCTTCAGGCATCTAGAGGCAGGGAAGCTTTCCAGAACTCTTTTTCCCTCATGGAGACATATCAGAACCTCACCGTGCTGTCTGAGGCTGTCTTAACCGTTGCTTGTATTTTATGGAAATATAATTTTCCTGTAGATGTCAGGAAGGCAGCCACCGTTTTTCTTTTCCAGGAGGTGATGTTGAGGTGTTGTTGTTTAGGAAGGCATTTGAGGGGGGCATCTGTTTCTTCTTCTTCTTATGTATGTGAACTGATATTTTATGGTTTTTAACAATTCTGAGCTGCTTTGAACCTTATTTATTTACTTTATGACCTGCATTTCTCCCTGGTGCACGCTTAAAGTGACTTATGTCACTCTCATCCATTTTATCACAGCAACCCTGCGAACATTGCTCTTGTATGGTTTTTAACAATTCTGAGCTCCTTTGAACCTTATTTATTTACTTTATGACCTGCATTTCTCCCTGGTGCACGCTTAAAGTGACTTATGTCACTCTCATCCATTTTATCACAGCAACCCTGCGAGGTAGGTTAGGCTGGGAGTGTATGACCGGCCCAACGTCACCCAGCAGGCATCCAAGGCAGAGTGTGGATTCATCCTGGGGTCCAATACATTAACTACTGCACCATGCTGGGGAAACCAGAATAAAATTCTTTTGAATCAGACAAAATAAATAGGGCACAGATGCCTAGCAGAGGTGTGTCTGGTACGCAGGCTGGTACAACATTTTTTATTTGGATCCTCAGCAGAGGGAGTAGAATCATACATACACTGCAGCCTTCTGTGCTCCCTGAAATTGTGTTGCTGTGGCTCAGTGGATCCCAAGGAATAGAAGATGGAACCAGCTGGAAGCCTGCAGTAGAAGCAGGGAATCAGCAAGGTCTTTTGTCTGGTTTGCATATTTGTACTGTGCTCATAGCTGTACAAATTTTCTCAAGTGGTTTCTAGGATTCTAGGAATATCAATGCATAATCTGACGAAGAAGAAACTGAATCCAACGAAGATCCTGTGCCTGAGCCACGGTGGCCCAAGGGTAGGGATCCCACTTCCGACCTTCGATGGGGCGCAGCAGGTGCCAGCGCCGGAGGTTAGGAGTCTGGGAGGATTCCTGGATGCCTCTTTAACGATGGAGGCCCAGGTAGCAGCCACTGCCAAGTCAGCCTTTTACCTTCTCCAGCTGATCAGGCAGTTGTTTCCCTTCCTCGAATGCAACGACTTGGCAACAGTGATCCACATGATGGTCACCTTGAGATTAGACTACACAAGAGGCGGGGACCCGTGGTACTCGCGGGGGGAGGAGCTCCATGTAGAGGAGGAAGCTGCTGCAGGTGAGCCTGCTCCCCTTCTCCCCCACCCCTGCCTGGCCCCGACGGTGAGGCCCATGTGGCTACCAGCCACCGGGCCTGCCAAGCCTTCTTCCCCGGCAGCAACAGTGAGACCTGAGCTGCCAAGCCTTCTCCCCCCCCCCCCACCACGGGGGCGAGGGGGACTAGTATATAGACAAAATGCGGGGACCCGCAGTATTCTTGGGGGGGGGGAGAAGGAGCTCCACGTGGAGGAGGAGGAGGAGGAAGCAGCCACAGGTGAGCCTTCTCCCCCAGCCCCCCGCACCAACGGTGAGGCCCGGGTCCACCAATCCTTCTCCCCCCCAACCCCCCAGCACTGACGGCGAGGCCCATGCGGCTCCCAGCCACTGGGCCCGCCAATCCTTCTCTCCTGCCCCGGCGGTGAGTCGCTGGGCCCACTGAGCCTTCTCCCACTCCCCCTGGTATTGGCAGTGAGGCCTGAGCGGCTCCTAGCCGCCAGGTCCGCCGAGCCTCCCCCCCAACGGCCAGAGCGTTCTCTGCGCATGCGCAAGGAACACTTTTACTTTTGGGGGGATTTAAATATTCGCCATATATTTTTTCAACTTTTTAGTTTTTTCTGCACACCTGGGGACTGCCCCAAGTGTGCAGGAAAATCTCTCTGCCCCCCAAGTGCCCCCGATGTGCGGATTTAGATATCCGCATGGAGGGGGCGACTTGGCTGTTAGATATATAGATGGGGCTGCCCTTGTCCCAAATCCAGAAGCTGCAGCTGGTGCAAAATGCTGTGGCCAGGCTGTTGATGAGTCTCACTATGTGGGAGCACATCCAGCCTGTGCTGAAATCATTGCACTGGCTGCCAGTAGCATACCGGATTTGTTTCAAAGTTCTGGTTTTGACCTTTAAAGCCCTTTATGGTCAGGGTCCGGCATACCTGAGGGACTGCCTTTTCCCATACATTCCCCAGAGAGCATTGCATTCAGGGGCCCAAAACCGGCTGGCACTCCCAGGCCTTAAAGATGTCAGGCTGGCGATAATCAGGGCCTTCTCGGTGGTGGCTCTGTACTGGTGGAATGAGCTCCCAGAGGAGATCAGAGACCTATGGGACCTTTTACAGTTCCGCAGGGCCTGTAAGACGGAGCTCTTCCACCAGGCCTTCAATTAGTAGCCGTCTTAAATATCGAGGAGTAACCCTGTGCCCTGGCGTTACCACCTTCAGCCTGTCTCACCGCATAAATTAGTCGATCAAATTGAGCTGATGTGAGAATACCATCAGGACTATCACCTAAGTAGCGGTATGGTTTAATCTAGGAATCTCTGCTCTTGCATTTTGAGTAACGTTTTCTGGCATTTTAGGAAAATGGATAATTGACTGTTGGTTGTTTTATGTATGTTTTTAACTGTATTTATATATGCATTTTTATATAAGCTGCCCTGAGCCTGCCTTGGTGGGGAGGGCGGTGTATAAATTGAACTCATAAATAAATAAATATTTTTTGACATTTGTATGCTGTGTTAATAAATATGAGGACTTTCCACACTATTAAAATGATTATATCAATATTGCCTAAAGGCCCATAAAATATGTCATTCTGTACAAAATTCTTTTCCCCCTTTTTTCACAAGGATGATTAGGTTCTGTGAAGGTGGTTGTGAGATGTTTGTTTGTTTATTTTTTACAGTTTTAAGATTCCATTCAACACATTACGCTCAATGGATCAAAATGTTCTGGTGGTCCCCGGCCCAAAGGATATCTGCTTAGTGTCAACTAGAGCCAGAGCGTTTTTGGCGCTGGCATTGGCCTGGTGGAACGCTCTCCCAGGTGAAATTCAAGCCCTGCAGGACCTGATGCAGTTCTGCAGGGCCTGCGATACGGAAATGTTCCACCAGGCCTATGGTTGAGGCGGCGGCAATTCCATCTGTACTGGCCTCCCCTGCCCCACCTTGCTTTGTTGTTCTCCTTGGCAGTTCATGCACTATAGGACCATCACAACTTTCATGGACACACCTGAAATATAGTCCTCTTTGAGAAGACAGCACATCGAGTTGCGCCAAACTGTGTGCTGCCATCTGATTGACTAGATACATATTGTAGTTATTTATTGTTTTAAATTGGATTTTAATTTCGAATTTATTATTGTTTTAACATTCTTGTTGGTACCTGATGTTACCTGCTCTGAGCCTTGCTTTGCAGGGGGCTATAAGCCTAAAATAATCTATATATATAAAAGAAAGTCCCCTCACCATAAAGTCAATGCCCAGGCCAAGCCGCTGGACCTAGAGACACCAAATTCGGGGAGAGTGCTTCTACCATGGCGTAGGTGCTCACTAAGAAGGGATTTTTAGGAATTCAACCCCTAAGTGAGAACATAAGAACATAAGAGAAGCCAATGTTGGATCAGGCCAATGGCCCATCTAGTGGGTCAAAAAGGGAAAAATGTGCTTCCCCCATTACTATGCGGCTGCCAGGCAGCTGCCTCCCTGCACTCCCCACTCTCTGATT
>NW_015170311.1:138664-161769 GCF_001447785.1 Gekko japonicus | reverse complement strand
CCCCTCCTACACTGGACAAGCAGCTGCCTGTCAGGTGTAGGAGAGGAGGTGGGATGCTTACAGCCGCCGGGGAGGTTTGCTCAGTAGGATTGCCTTAGCACTGCTGCTGGCCCAGCCTCTCTGATGCCTTTAAATACAATCCCCCCTAAACACCAGACAGGCTAGTGTCTGTCAAGTGTATGAGCAGGACCAGGGTACTTTAATCCATCAGGGACGCCGCCCCTGCAAGATCACCTTAGTGATGCTATTGGCCCAGCCTCTCTGGTGGCTTCCAACACACTCCCCCACTTCCTACACCTAACAGGCGGTTGTCTGTCAGGCGGAGAAGTGGTTGCAGGGTGCTTAAAGCCACGAGGGAGCCTGCCCCAGCAGTAATGCCTTAGTGATCCTGCCAGCCCTGCCTCCACAGTGGCTTCTAATACTCCCCCCCCTCCTCGTCCTACACGGGACAGGCAGCTGCCTGTCAGGTGTAGGAGAGGAGGTGGGATGCTTACAGCCGCTGGGGAGGTTTGCTCAGTAGGATTGCCTTAGCACTGCTGCTGGCCCAGCTTCCTTGATACCTTTAAATACAATCCCCCCCAACACCAGACAGGCCGATGTCTGTCAGGTGTAGGAGCAGGGCCAGGGTATGAATGTTTATGGGGAGATAGTAAAGGACATTTCTAGGAGCCATTTCGATGCGTGCCTCCCTCATGAACTTGAAGAAACGTCCACCACATCACTACTCCCTCACATCAACTCCCCCTCACACCTCTCACCTCTTACTGCCCCCAAGAAAGCTCTTGGCAAACATTGAACCATATACACCAACGCTACAAGGAGGAGGCAACTTAGGAATGCGGCAAAGACATTTGCACACAGTACTCTTGCAGTGCACTGAGCTGCACAGGCCAGGTACCAATCATCCTGCGGTGCTCAGAACAACACAGTCTCCATATGAGCAAAACAATCCAGGAACACAAGTAGAGAGGCCATCACTTTCATGGAAGGTAGCAGGAGTTGACTTAACAGATGACTGCTTCTTAAATGGACAGTGCTATGTGGCCTGCTCCAGAGTGAGCTCATCAAGCAGCCTGGTGATCCTAGCACCTGAGGGCAGAACCACCCATGTGGTCTAGAGAGAGGTCCTTCAGTAGAGGGGAAAAAAGTACATATGTCTCACTTCATTTCTTACACTACAATCTTCTCCATTAGAATTCCTACAACAAATGTCACATTTCAAATTTCACATCATCAGTATTATAACTGGATTTATGGAATTTAAATACCATAGCGAAGCACGGGTATCAGGCTAGTAGATAAATAAATAAATGATTGATTCATTGAAAATCTAGAGTTCTCAAGTTTTCTTCAATGTCCTGAGCTGTCCCACTGGAAAAAATCAAAATAGTTTATATTGGTGGCAAGTGTTAAGAATGCTGAAATCATACTGAAATTAATGGATATGATTCCTGAACAAGCATGAGAAGGTTTGAAACCTAAATTAACCTGCTTAGCATGCTGTATACTTTGGCTTATTTACTCATACTTTATGTGTATTCTATATATATGTAATGGAAATGAGTGATGGATTAATAATATGCCATTATTCCTGAGAGAGATTTTGCTAAATGGTTATTGCTACGATTGACTCTATCTTCTATTTCTCTTTATGAATTGAAAACAGATGCTTGAATTGGATGAAATCTTTAATACCCCAAGTGATGATGAAGAATTTCTTGGTTTTGAACCTGATGTTCCCATGGAAACGCTGTCACTGGTGGATTGCTTTGAAAGTTATGATTCACTGAAGTCGAGAAAAATGGTACGAAACCCTTGTAACAAATTTATACGTAGTTCTTAATCCAACAACCAAAACCCTCAATGAACTTGAAGTACTACATTTACTTAGGGCTGACACCAAATTAGGTAAAATCCTCTAGAAAAGCAAAGTATTCTTTCTGAACAAAGGGTGTTTTCCTTTTTTGTGTTAAGGATTGGATTTAGAGCCAAAATACACTTTATGTTTGACACTTGTGACACTGGTGCCTGACCTGACTTGTCAAATATTAAAGTGGGGACTGTCATGGGTCTGTGTCTATGTGTTACATGTGTGTAAATGTGTTTGTGTGTATGTAAAGTTGTTTTTCTTTGGTGCCACCACCACAAGTTAAATCCAACCTCCCACATTACCAGTACTTGGGGAACCACTAGTAACACCTACCTCTGAGCACGTACAAAGGGCAGAGTTTTTAAGTTACTTCAGCCCTTCCTCTGTGCACGTGAGCTTGAACAAGGGGCCAGGCACACAGGGAGGAGTTTGAAACACAGTGGTTGTCTTAAACAAGAAAACTTTATTAACTATAGGTTATTAAACTAGAGCAGAAAACAATGGAAAACAACTATCATGCATACTAGCTACTAGAAGTGTGCAGTTTTTTCCTGTTTTTTCCCCAGTTTGGGTATATTGAACTGAAATTTTTTTTGAGTTTCCCAAAAAATCTCAGATCCCAAGTAATTGTTCCCTCTAAGCTCCACAGTGTTGTGAGCAAAAATTCTAGTAGCATTAAAGTTGTGAGTGAGTCTACATTTGACTATCACATAAATTAGTTTTTTAGATTATTTCCATAACGTTGTAAAAATCTCAGGATGAATTCTTTTAAACTATAAACTATATTTTAAGAATAAGTCAAACATTATAAGAGGAAACAGAATCAAGTCACATTTCATTACAGAAAATGTTGTCATCTATGGGGGTAGACCAGACCTGTAGAGAACAGGTCTGCCCTTCCCTTTCCACTATATTGGTAGACCTGGCCTCTAGAGGTCTACCTACCCCATTCCACTATATTCGTACCCCTATAGATGACGCTTTCCACTATATTGGTAGACCTGGTCTCCAAAAACCAGTTCGACCTGCCCCAGAGCCAGCCAGCTCCAAGCTGAGTTGGCAGGGGCTGTCTTCTGTGGTCTCTTTAAAGTCTAAAGGGACTGCAGAAGCCTGACAAACAGCTGAGAGGCGGGAGCAATCTTCTCATGCCTCTTGCTTTTTTGGATCTACTGGAATTCTCAAATATATTCGTTTCTCCAAGCTAAAGAGTCCCAAGCGTTTTAACCTTTCTTCATAGGGAAAGTGTTCCAACCCTTTTATCATTCTAGTTGCCCTTTTCTGCACTTTTTCCAATGCTATAATATCCTTTTTGAGATGTGGTGACCAGAACTGTACACAGTACTCCAAATGAGGTTGCACGATCGATTTATACAGGGGCATTATGATACTGGATGATTTGTTTTCAACTCCCTTCCTAATAATCCCCGGCATAGCCCTCACAGTGTTTGGAACTGTGCAGGGTGATGAAGGCATTAAAAAAGGTTTGTAAAGCTTAGTACCTGTCATGATCCAGAGATGCAATGTACTTTGAAGCTCACCAAGGGTTTCCTGGGATCCTGACTGCTGCTTGCTTTCCCAGGGAGAAGGTCCATAAAATGCTCCAAGAGGTCACCAAAGAGTAGAGATGGTTTCCACAGAGAGATAACTATTTGCTCTAACTGCCAGGAAGGGCAAGATGGATAGCTGTTGTAAAACATTACCAGGGTACTGAGAAGTATGGAAAGTGCACCCTTGGATGACCTGAACCATAGGTATTCACCATCAACATGGGAGTGAGTTTCCTAAATCTGGATTGGATAAGAGACTTCCAGCCAGCTAGGGCAAGAAGGGTTAAAAGGTGAAAAACATTAAGTTTCTGTTGTTCAAATGTTAAGAATTGGATTCTCTGCATGGAGCAGGTGGGGGTTCAGGATTTGCATTTGCTCCATGGACATGCAGGGAGGGATGTGGAAGTAAAACTGCTGTACTGTTCAATTTAGCGTAGTGATATGTATTTTCCAGTTCTTTTCTTTAGATCTGTGTAGCTAGTCTACCCGAGCCGAAAATATACCTGAAAAATACCTTATTGGTGGGTTTTTTGGGAACGTTTCAGCATCCCAAATGTATCCAGGTTTTCTCAGGGGGGAAAAATCCTGAGAAAGTCCCGGATATATTTGAGAATTCCAGTAGATCCAAAAAAGCAAGAGGCATGAGAAGATTGCTCCCGCCTCTCAACTGTTTGTCAGGCTTTATGTGGCTTCTCTTATGTTCTTATGTCCTTATGAGGGCAGAGGAGGGGCTTCAGATTTCCCTCACCCCTGCTGTTTTTGCCGGTGGAAAGTCACAGGAAGGGCTGTTTGTTCATTCTTCTGGCTCCATGTATTCTCGGAATGGACACATGGAGACACAGGAAAGGGCAAGCACCAGCAACCCTCCACAGCCATTTCCACTGGCAAAAACAGTGGGGGAGGGAAGCCGAAAGCCCCTCTTTTACCCCTTTCAGCATTTGGAGTTGTGTGGGGCAACAAAGGCATTTTAAAGGGTTTTTAAAGCTTAGTCCTTGCTCTAGCATTTGACTACAATTCGGATCAGGAACTTTTGTCACAACATATGTTAAATGTAACATGTATTTTGATAACTTGATTCTTCATTTGGATTATTTTGTCTTATTCTCCCCTTGCCATGTACAAATCAATAAAATGTACATGTTCTCTTTCACACAGTTTGTAGGGATAATCACTTGAAAAATGATAATTACAACTTTGAAACTGTCTAGCTTGCCAAATATTGTATTGGCAGTGGTACCCATTTGTTATTTGCTAATTTTATGAAATGACAAATTTTAAAAAATGGAATATTTTCTGTAGGAAACATATAGCTATTCGGAAAACTTTCCACCCCACCTCTTTGCACCCTCATCCTTTCAAAAGGTTCCCCAATATCACATACAGCACAACAGGTTAAAATAAAACACAATAATAAAAGAAAAAAACCGCAAAGCACAGAAGCATTCATCTTTGGAACAATTAAGCCTTTCCTGAAAGGAAGACAGTGGACAGAGTCCTTATTGAAGCCCATCTAAGCAGTACTATCTGTAAAATGTTTAGCAGATGTGTTACAGCCAGCATCTGAGCAAATGTACTCATCAGGCGTACTTGATAAAAGGCAATTGACCACCTCAAAAAGCTGCACTGGACAACATTGTGCAGATATAGAGAAGTATAAAATGTTTTACCATGGAAAGTTCCATTCCTCTGAAATTAACTGTGGTCTATGCTCTTGAGCCTCTTCAAACACAGACAGCCCTATCCCATTCCAAATAGAACAAAGATCTACTGGAATTTCTTTATAGCTGTCATACTGCCCAATAATCACAGAGCTGCTCCAACAGGAAAAGCTTGGATGCTGACATTTCCCAAGATCCAGAAACTGCAAGAGTATCATCAGGTTCCAGATCAGATGTAAAAACTTGGTTAGGCACCTAGGCAGCGAGATGATTTGTAGTCTGACTCTACTGTCCAGCACCCAGGTACAGAACCTCCATACAAATGGTCTGACAGATGAATAAAACAAGCTACTGAAAATCTAGGTGATACTGTTCCAACCCTATCTCATTTTTGTCCTGCCCATCCTTGAGAGTGCTCAAAATGGCACACTTGTTTCTCTCATCTCTCATTTTATCCTCATGAATCTTTTGAAGCAGGTTGGGTGTGACTGGCCCAGCATCATTATGCTTCATAGTTTGAATCTTCTTGAGGCCAACATCCCTGTGACATAATATCTGCTCCATCTCTACTCTTCAGCTCTCCATTGGCACTTAGCTGAATACCCACTTTGGACATAGTCAAAAAGAGTAAGATTAGCTGGTCTCAGTGGAACAAGTCAACCAGATCCTTCAATGCCAGGATAATATCTTGGATTCTTTAATGGTTCTATTATTTTATGTTTTGGATTTGTTTTGCTGTTTATGAAATATAGAACAACAGCACCCTCAGAGGTGAAGAACAGTTGTTACTAATCCCCTGGCACTATTGACTGGAGGGATGCCTGGGATAGCCATTAAGTGCCCACTTTCCCTTCTCCAGTACTTATCCTGCTCCTTCTCAAGGTAATGCCCGTTTGGATACCTGCTGCTCCTTGGCCTGCTTTTACTCCGTTGGGACAACTGTTTTATTCAACTAGCAGCAGCGTACAAAGCCCAATGATGACAAGAAAAAACCTTCCCAGACTAATAACAGAATACTTCCAAATTCTCCTACTAGAAAACCTCCTGCATCAATTTGGACTAGCTTGTTTGCTCTTCTTTCTCAAATAAGACCTGTTGGACTAACCGCTTTCCCTGGCCTCTGAAGCAAAGTTGTAATGCAGTTTTTTTTGTTTTTGTTTTTAAAAAATGTGCTTGTGTGTGTGTGTACGTGCCCACGCGCACCTGGACGTTATGGCAACCTCTGGTGACTGATGGAGGATATTCAGAGAGGTGGCTGAATAAAGCCTGCCCCCATCTCCTGCCTCTTGTTTTTCAAGGAAGTCTCCCATCCAAGTACTTGCCAGAGTCGACCCTGCTTAGCTTCTGAGGTCTGATGAGATCAGGCTTGCCTGGGCTATCCAGGTCAGGGCAGTTGCAATGGAGTTGTGAAGCATGGTAGTTTGCCTGCCCTACCCAGAAATACAGTTTCTCATTAAAGTTAACTTCCTATTTGTGTATGTGTGCTTTCCACACATAAGCAGCTGTGCTGCAGCTATCAACAAAAGTACAAAGTAATTTTACTAAGAGAACACACTCCAATTATCCTTAATAATTCATAGGACATGTTTTTCAAGTTTAAAGGAACAGCATATAGAATGATTTTTCCCTTCTGTTCCCCTGAAAGTTTTTTCCACTCATCTATTGTATCTGATTTTTACCTACATTATCTCAGTGTAAAGAAGTATATAATTAAATTGCAGGGAAACGAGGGCAATGAAAAGGGGGGAATAAAGATAGTTAAGTGACGTGCAGCTGTATGAAAGGTCATTGAGTCTTACATGGGAGGAGGAAAAAACAGAAGAAAATGAGTGAAATGCTCTCAGATGCACCATGTGACTCTCCAAAGGCAGATGTTTTGTGGGTATGCCCACGTTTCCTCTTGCCCTACTCTTGCCCTTTTCTTTTAAGGTAGAAAGATTGACAGGTACGTTGAAGTATTTTATTTCTTTTACATACCTCACAACCTAGTTTTAGTTAGTTTACTGCAACTTTTAATATGGCTCACACAATAAAAATGTTAAAGACAACACGAAGAAGAAAAATTACAACTTTATGCTGATCAATCAAGAGCAAGCTGCTGTGGGGTTTAGCTCCCCCCTCCCTGCTTTGTTTTCTGTGAGACAAATTTGGGCCGTGTAAACACTTTGAGTAGAATTGATAAAAGTAAGTGGAATGGGAGACAACATTTCTTTTTTGAAAATTAGAGAAGATAGGGAGTGGCTCGCCTGTAATTGTGTTTGTTTGATCATAGCTGGGTTTCACACTTTCCCAGTGCACCATCATCTGGACATTAACTTGTTATATTAGTTTGCTTTTATTTTGTTAATGGGATCTTGTGGGTGTGGATTTTCTTTCCCTTTTCTATTGGGACCAGTGCTGTGTGTTGATTTTTCAGGATATTCATTTGCGATCCAAGTACCTGACTGAGGAGCTGAGAAGCATTTTCACCGAAGACACAGATTCAGAAAATGAAGTGTTTGAAGGTTTCTCTTCAAATGAACCGGAAGTAAATGGGAAGAAGGTATGGACAGTATTTCCAAAGCATCCATCTTCATTAAACTCCTTTTCTTTCCTTCTGTAAACCGCTCTGAGACCCATTAGGGGTCATGAGCGGTATAGAAATCGAAATATAAATAAATAAATAAATCTCTTGTTCTATGGAACATCTTGTCATATGACCAAGGGCAGCATTGGGGGCAGTCGTGGCATGCTGTGAATACTCAGAGCTGTTTGTTATGTTGATCTTTGTAGCATGGCAACTTCTGTGATGTCAGAAACCTCAGGCAACACAAGAAGAGCCAGAGCCTTCACGGTACCTTTCCCACTGTATTAGCATTGCCTACTTTCTGGGCGGGGAGGAGAAGCAAAACGCAGGGCTCTTTTTGTAGCAGGAACTCCTTTGCATATTAGGCGACACACCCCTAATGTACCCAATCCTCCAAGAGCTTACAGAGCTCTTCTTACAGGGGCTACTGTAAGCTCTTGGAGGATTGCCTACATTAGGGGTGTGTTGCCTAATATGCAAAGGAGTTCCTGCTTCAAAAAGAGCCCTGATGGGCATGACAATGAGTGCACCCTACTCTACAGAAGTTAACAGAAGGGGGCATTAGGGTTTAAATCCCATTGTGAACTCAGGATTACTTCCTAGCAAGTGTGGTAAGTATTGCGGCCTTAATTCTGGCTTAAACACACCACTCTCATTTCTGTGACACATTATCTCTGGAAGCGTTTTAGGAAGAAAAAAATAGTTAACAGAAGGGGGCATTAGGGTTTAAATCCCATTGTGAACTCAGGATTACTTCCTAGCAAGTGTGGTAAGTATTGCGGCCTTAATTCTGGCTTAAACACACCACTCTCATTTCTGTGACACATTATCTCTGGAAGCGTTTTAGGAAGAAAAAAATAGCTGTCAAGCGAATGGTGGTTTGACATTGGGCTCATTAGCCTTTTCAGCTTTGATCCGAAGTAAATACCTCAGCTGATATTTTGATTGACATTCTCATCTCTCCTGTGCAGATGGTGGATGTCCACTGTCTGGGTCTTGTTTGTTGCATTACTATTTTCCTGCAAGCCAGGCTTTTTTTTTTTGTATACTTCGTATTCAGTGTGCTAATTTAGATTCCAGTGGTGTGTATGTAGATAAGAACAGAAACTTCAGTGACAGAAATCAAACCATAATGGGTTGTTTTTGTTTTTAGGTGGTGGATTCTCATCTGAACAGTGAGAGTGACACGGTATCTGTGACAGCGACTGAGGAGAAGGAAGAGAAAGGGAGAGTTTCCTCTAAGAGAAGGAGCTTTGGCTTTCGTGTGGCATTGCAGTTTCCCACTAAGACGTCTGCTGAGAAGAGGGTACCTGACAAGATTGACTCCAAGTTCTGCTTAAAGGACAGTGAACACCCCTACACTCTCAGAAGAACAAAAAATAATAAAACCTGGAAGAAACTAGGCCAGGAAACATCCTCAGAGTCTGAAGAAGATGCTAAAGAGGCATCCAAAGATACTTCTAGTGCACTGCTTAAAAGAGCTATGAACATCAAAGAAAATAAAGCCATGGTAAGTCTTAGCACTGTTGCACGCTAACTGTAAAACTATATATTCTATCACTGTGGCATTATATAGTCAGAGCATTTTTCCTCATGACCTTGTATTTCCATTTGGCAATACTAACCAGTACACAGAATTCTCATTATTGTAATTTCTAAATCTCCTGTTGAGTATGGGTATCTTAGATTTGCTGTTTATTCTTGCTGTCTTCACGTTCTTGGTTGTGTGCAATTTCTGAATGTCAAGGCTGAGTTTGGGCTTCATGTCTAGTATTAAATTTGTTCTGGAAATCTTTACATATTGTTGTCTTTTTGAATTACAGTGAGCTCTGTTATAGGTGATTGAGGATAACCATATGTTTGTACGTATTTCACTCTCCCTCACTTCTTGCTTTAAGAAGCATTGCATCTTGTGTATAATATTGAACAATAGTACTAGAGCCCAGATCAAAAAAATTCGCACAGTGGGGTCATGAGCAGATGGGGGGGGGGATTAATCAAATCTGGGTCAGCTACCGTGTTTGCGCAAAACAATCCAAAAGTTTTTTAAAAGTGGTGAAGTGGGGAGAACACTGAAAAGCAATGAGGGGAGTCAGTGGGGGTGGAAGGAATATCCTCCCCCCATGAGCTTTGTGGGTCCCCAGATTATTATCTCATGTTCGTTTCCATTGAATGAACCATCTTTCCTTGTTGACATGGAAGGCAAAGCCAGTTCACACTGGATTGCTTACTTGACAATTATAGCTCAAAAATGACCTTAATTTTTGTACAAGTGCATAAACCCATATTCTTGTAATTTTAAAAAATATCAGTTAATTTTTAATTTTTTTATAAGATTATCAATCTAAAACATTAAGAAGATAATCAGCAGTGTGACTTAAACAACTCAGATATGATAATGCAGAATTTCACTTCTGATATTAATAGTTGTATAAATAATATCAAATAGCATTGCTTTTTTCTGCTTAATTAGTTATTGAATGCATGTACCACATATAGCCTAATTTAGTGTCACTTTTCTAATTTCAGCTTGCTCAGTTATTAGCGGAACTGAATTCAATACCTGATCTATTTCCAGTGAAAACCCCAACATCAACTCCTTCTGTAAGTATCAGTAAAAAAGATTTAATAAAAACTGCATCACACTGATCAGACTTGGTGTGTGTGTATATGTGGCTATCATTCTTTTTCTGCAGCATTACGTACTGTCTAAAAGCTGCTTTTTATGAAACATTATGTACTTGGGTTCTGATGCCCAAGTTAAAAAAATATATACATCTGTTATTAGTGTGTGCTTCCCAATTTGTGACTTTCCTTTCAAATACAATCACCAGAAATTGAGAAAGATTTGCACACACACAGAGTTTATATTGATCTGAAACCTGGAGACCTTGTTTATGTTTCTACCAAGAATATTAAGATGTTGAGGCCTAGCAGAAAATTGGGATGGAAGTTCATTGGGCCTTTCAAGGTGTGTAAAATCATAAATAATGTTGCGGTTGATGTTGTTTTGCCAAAGAATTTACGTGCTTTGCATTCTGTGTTTCACATGAGTTTGTTAAAGAAGGATCCTGGTCCGTCTCCTTGGAGACCATTGGTTTCTCCTCCTCCACCGATCATTCTGGAAGGAGATGAACATTTTGAAATCTCTGACATCCTGGATTGTAAATTGAAACGTGGTAAACTCTGGTACCTTATTGAATGGGTGGATTTCGGGCCCCAGCACCGTGAATGGGTGGAAGAAGGGGATATTCGGGCCCCTTACTTGATTCGTGAGTTCCACAGAAAGTTCCCGGACAAACCGGGAGGTCTCCCGCCCAGCCCGGGAGTTCTCCCGCCGACGCCTGGAGATGGGTTTTAAGATGTATTTTTGGGGGGGCAGTATGTCAGCATGCTGCCATTGTGTTTTTATGACCTCTGTGTACATGACCTTCCCCTGCTGTACCCAGCTTGTTATTCTGCTTCTTTGCTGGAATGCCTAAGATAACTACTGGAGGGTTTGTGGGGGAGACGATGCTGTAATGCTTGCCACTGATTATCGCTTGGGAACGGCACCTGTGTTTTGTCTGATGTTCTGCCTGGTTCTCATGGTTTGGGCGCGCAACTGTTTCTTTAGCCCGCCAGCGGGAATGTTGTTCATTGGATCTGTGTCTGTTTGAATTTCCTTTATTATGCTTGCCCTACCTGTGCATCCCCAGTTCTAACAAAGAACGTGTTTGAGTATGTCTTCAACGCTTTGAAATAAATTTTGCTTTTCTTGAAAACGTGGATTTATTCTCGATGCTTGAGGATCCAACAAATAGCTGTCAAGCGAATGGTGGTTTGACATTGGGCTCATTAGCCTTTTCAGCTTTGATCTGAAGTAAATACCTCAGCTGATATTTTGATTGACATTCTCATCTCTCCTGTGCAGATGGTGGATGTCCACTGTCTGGGTCTTGTTTGTTGCATTACTATTTTCCTGCAAGCCAGGCTTTTTTTTTTGTATACTTCGTATTCAGTGTGCTAATTTAGATTCCAGTGGTGTGTATGTAGATAAGAACAGAAACTTCAGTGACAGAAATCAAACCATAATGGGTTGTTTTTGTTTTTAGGTGGTGGATTCTCATCTGAACAGTGAGAGTGACACGGTATCTGTGACAGCGACTGAGGAGAAGGAAGAGAAAGGGAGAATTTCCTCTAAGAGAAGGAGCTTTGGCTTTCGTGTGGCATTGCAGTTTCCCACTAAGACGTCTGCTGAGAAGAGGGTACCTGACAAGATTGACTCCAAGTTCTGCTTAAAGGACAGTGAACACCCCTACACTCTCAGAAGAACAAAAAATAATAAAACCTGGAAGAAACTAGGCCAGGAAACATCCTCAGAGTCTGAAGAAGATGCTAAAGAGGCATCCAAAGATACTTCTAGTGCACTGCTTAAAAGAGCTATGAACATCAAAGAAAATAAAGCCATGGTAAGTCTTAGCACTGTTGCACGCTAACTGTAAAACTATATATTCTATCACTGTGGCATTATATAGTCAGAGCATTTTTCCTCATGACCTTGTATTTCCATTTGGCAATACTAACCAGTACACAGAATTCTCATTATTGTAATTTCTAAATCTCCTGTTGAGTATGGGTATCTTAGATTTGCTGTTTATTCTTGCTGTCTTCACGTTCTTGGTTGTGTGCAATTTCTGAATGTCAAGGCTGAGTTTGGGCTTCATGTCTAGTATTAAATTTGTTCTGGAAATCTTTACATATTGTTGTCTTTTTGAATTACAGTGAGCTCTGTTATAGGTGATTGAGGATAACCATATGTTTGTACGTATTTCACTCTCCCTCACTTCTTGCTTTAAGAAGCATTGCATCTTGTGTATAATATTGAACAATAGTACTAGAGCCCAGATCAAAAAAATTCGCACAGTGGGGTCATGAGCAGATGGGGGGGGGGATTAATCAAATCTGGGTCAGCTACCGTGTTTGCGCAAAACAATCCAAAAGTTTTTTAAAAGTGGTGAAGTGGGGAGAACACTGAAAAGCAATGAGGGGAGTCAGTGGGGGTGGAAGGAATATCCTCCCCCCATGAGCTTTGTGGGTCCCCAGATTATTATCTCATGTTCGTTTCCATTGAATGAACCATCTTTCCTTGTTGACATGGAAGGCAAAGCCAGTTCACACTGGATTGCGTACTTGACAATTATAGCTCAAAAATGACCTTAATTTTTGTACAAGTGCATAAACCCATATTCTTGTAATTTTAAAAAATATCAGTTAATTTTTAATTTTTTTATAAGATTATCAATCTAAAACATTAAGAAGATAATCAGCAGTGTGACTTAAACAACTCAGATATGATAATGCAGAATTTCACTTCTGATATTAATAGTTGTATAAATAATATCAAATAGCATTGCTTTTTTCTGCTTAATTAGTTATTGAATGCATGTACCACATATAGCCTAATTTAGTGTCACTTTTCTAATTTCAGCTTGCTCAGTTATTAGCGGAACTGAATTCAATACCTGATCTATTTCCAGTGAAAACCCCAACATCAACTCCTTCTGTAAGTATCAGTAAAAAAGATTTAATAAAAACTGCATCACACTGATCAGACTTGGTGTGTGTGTATATGTGGCTATCATTCTTTTTCTGCAGCATTACGTACTGTCTAAAAGCTGCTTTTTATGAAACATTATGTACTTGGGTTCTGATGCCCAAGTTAAAAAAATATATACATCTGTTATTAGTGTGTGCTTCCCAATTTGTGACTTTCCTTTCAAATACAATCACCAGAAATTGAGAAAGATTTGCACACACACAGAGTTTATATTTTTGGTGATCTTTGTAATGAACTCTGTAAGCAATGTATTTGTGTATTTTCCTCAGAAGTCATAACTATATGTAGAGAAAATGCCAAAAATTGGCACTGCTGTGTAGATTTCACAAAAGCTGCAATTTAATTTCTGTTCTTGCTTCCAAAGGGTAAGGGGGGGTTGTTGTAAAAAAAGCTACATTAGTACAAAAAAGACAGTTATGCACTGACACTATGACATCTACATCTTACAAAATAAAGGCAATGAACAGTCTCCTGAAAACTCTGTCATCTTCCAGAAACAGAAGAAAACGCCAAAGAGAATGTTTTCAGAAGGCCAGATAGAGCTTCGTACTAACCCAACCAGGAATGCTCGTCCTCCGGAGAACTTTGGCTTGGAAAATGTTACTTTTTCTGCTGTCAGATTTGCTGAACAACTTAACAATTACAGACGCCAAAACAGTTTACAGAAAAGACTAAAAGAGGTATATGCTAGATCTATTTGTTCAGGCCTGTTTGCTTTAGTAACTATAAAAAAAGCATTTTAAGTATTAAGGACCAGCCAGTAAGGAGCAAAATTGACCCAAAGGTTTAAGTGAGATTTTAAGAAGCTTATATAAATACCCAGTGGCTTGCGGTAATTCAAAGCCATTTCAGTAAATTGCCCAAGCAGTCTGAATGTGCTGAAATATTTTTGACTGTGCTGGATTGTCAGTATTTATCTGAGAAAATGACAGCAAGTTGAGAGTGAAGTGGATGGGATGAGTGGGAATTGGTACTGTAAGACAAGTGGAGAGCTTTTGGGTGTTTTGAGGGAAAATAGGCTGTGTTAGAACAGGAGGAAAGAAAGGTAATTTTAATCTCTTTGAAAATTAACAGGAATCTGTGTAAGAAGATTGGCAGACCGATTCATGGGCTGCAAACCCATAAAGTTGTTAGAGTGTTGGACTGGGATCTAGGAGACACTGCCATGGCAGCTTGCTGGGTGACCTTGGGCCAAGTCGTATGCACTCTGTCTAACCTACCTCACAAGTTTGGGAGGAGAGGAGAATGATATAAACTGAGACACCCCATTAGGGACAAAGGCAAGGTATAAATGAAGTAAATAAACAGTCTCAACCACAATGTAAAGCAACCAATAGATAAGCAATATTACCATTATTACAACTCTTTTCCCCCTCATGACAATTGATTGCTTACTGCTAGACTAAACTGCTAAGCAGGCTTCGTTCTAAATGGCTGACATTCTGCCACGTTGTTGTTGTTTGTTTTTTTAATGTGTTTTCTTGTGTTGCTGACAGTTGTAAACATCCCCATATGATAGGGATTGCTATCATAACTTGCACATGAATAGTGTTGGCTGTAGTCTAATGGTCCTAGTTCTGCTTTGGGTGCTCTCAGAATTGAAAGTAGTAGTAGAGAAGTGAAGGAAAAGATGCTTGGAAAGCAAACTGTGAATATTAGGACTAGTTTGGATATGACATGAATATAGATGGAGTGTGGACTGCAAGCTGTCAAAGAGAGCCACTCTGCCTGCCCAACCCGGGCTGGTGATTCTCTTCGCCAAAGAGCCTGGCTAGCTACAATTACAAGGTGTGTGTTTGTTAAAGGCACCTGTATACCTTTAACCAGATAGTGCTACCACCAGTCATTTTATGTCCTTCCAGTCAAGAGCCAAAGGACAGACTCCTAACCCTACCGGGCTTAATTAGGAATTCCTCCCTGCGAGGTTGGCTCACAGCAGGAGACCCACAGGTTGTTCCAGAGATAGGAACCGACAGTCTTAGGCACCAGATAACTTATTGCAGCAGTGGAGACAGAAACCAGAAGCTGGTAAATAAAATATATGTTTATTTAAGTGCAGAGTATATTTATTAACAAGAGTGCAAACTTACTTAAAAATAGTATTGTGGGGAAAAATAAGAAAGCTAAAGATTAACAAACTATAGCTAGAACACATATGGTTCTCAAAGGCAAGATGTTACCCATTCAGTTATGGGTTCAAATGTACTCTGTCTCTAGAGTCCCAAAAGCCAGGCTGGTTGGCTTCAGCAGTCAGAGCTTCCACGATGGCTGAAAGGTGAGCAAGACAGAGTTACATGTCAGCTTCACATACCACACCATCATGCCCCCTGAATAGGAGTTAAGGTAACTTATTTATTGTCTGAACCCAAAATGGTTGCTAGGCCTAGGCACCAATCAGGGTTCAAGCAATGTCTTTCAGATACAAGAAGGCCAATCAAGGAAAGGATGATTTCATTGGTCTCTGACTGGTCTCTGGTCATGTCAGAAGAGCAGGTGATGTGATATGCAGTTTCACAGTACCAGTCTATCAGGAACTTTAGGCAGGTAATCCACACACCCATGCTTCTTCAGAAGATAAGTGTTTATTATGGTAACACAGAACTAAAGTATATGTATACAGCCTGTGTTAAGAATGCCTTATAATAAGATGGCTACTAACTTATAGCATATTCAAACTGCCCCCCCACCTGCGAAGCTAATGAAGTTTTCTTGCGTGCGCGGGCCCTGCCAGCAAGCAAGCAATTTTGCGCCCAAAGCAGTTACAGTTCCGAGGCCTGGGGAATTACAGCAAAGCATCCTCAAGGCCAATGTGCAGATAGCGGGAGCATTAGGCAGAGAAGCACTGAGAACGGGAGGGAGATAAAATCCCCCCTCACATTCCAACACCATGACAGGGCTACCTGACATCCTGCCCCTCCAAAGGCCCCCCCCCCGGCTTTTCTGGAAAGCGGCGATGGAAACACTCCAGAAGGTGAGGAGCGAAAACATGATCCGCTGTCACCCACTCCCTGTGTTGTGGACCGAAATCCACCCATTCAATCAAATAGTACAGCTTATTGCGCCTAAGCTTGGAGTCCAAAATCTCAGCAACTTTATGATTTTTTTCACATCCAACGATAATGGGGGGGTGGGCTTGCAGTTTGCGGTCGCCAAGCGTTAGTCCCAGGATCACGACAGAGAAGGCTGAAATGGAAAACAGCATGTAAGTGCCTTAAATTCTTAGGCAAGTCCACCTCCACAGCCACGTCATTGATCTTGCGGAGGACCTTAAAAGGTCCAATAAATTTGAGCTGTAGGTTCCTGATGTTTTTGGTGGAAATGTATACAGAATCGCCAGGCTGCACATCCCATGTCGCAGACCGCTTCTTATCGGCCTTGGACATATAGGCTAGTTTAGCGGAGTCCAAAGTCTTGCACAGGAGGGGCCGCGCATCTTTTAAACGTTGACACCATTCGCCCACCTCCCCAGCCGGGAGAGGACCCTCCAACAAAAACAGGATGGGAGGCGCCTCATAACCATACACAGCCATTAACGGGGAAACACCAGTTGATGAGTGATAAGCATTGTTATAACAAAACTCAGCCAAAGGAAGGAGACCCTCCCAATCATCTTGCTGGTAGTTCGTGAAACATCGGATGTACTGTTCCAAGGTTTGATTAACCCTTTCTGTTTGGCCGTCAGTTCCGGGGTGATAGGTGCTGCTGAGGCCTCTTTCGACCCCCATGAGGGACATGAGCTTCCCCCAGAACTTAGAGACAAATTGGGACCCCCAGTCAGATAGTATCTTCCGGGGTAGCGTATGCAGGCGGAGGACATGCTGAACAAACACCTTGGCCAAGATGCGAGCCGTAGGAAGGGCTTTAAACAGCACAAAATGCGCTTGTTTGGGAAACAAATCCACAACCACCCAAATGACAGTTTTTCCCTTGCTGGGCGGCAAGTCCGTAATAAAATCCATAGAGAAGACCTCCCAAGGCCGACCCAGAGTAGGTAGAGGTTGCAGCAACCCCAGGGATTTCCCCGGCCGAGCTTTGCACATAATGCAGGTTTGGCATGATTGAACGAACAGTGATAAATCTTTCCTCATTCCAGGCCACCAAAATTGTCGTTGGAGGAGATGAAGGGATTTGACAACCCCCAAATGGCCAGCCAGTTCGTTTGGGTGGGCTAACACCGTTTCGGGTGTAAACAGAACTTTAAGGTGCTCAAATGCCTCCTGGCAGTCATTTGTCCACACAAGCCGTGTTCCAGGCTGGTGCTCTCAGGGCCCTTCCCCTTAGTCCTCAGCAAATCTGTGAGCGGTAAACTCACCTGAGCGAAGTTGGGGAGAAAGGACCGGTAAAAATGGGCAAAACTGAGGAATCCTTGTAATTGCCTTCTAGTCTTTGGCTCCTCCCACCCCACCACATTGTGCACCTTGACCGGATCCATTTCTAGCCCCTTGTGCGAAATGTGGTAACCGAGGAAGTTAATTTCAGATCTGTGGAACTCACACGTAGAGAGTTTTGCAGCGGTGCTTGTGCAACATTTGGAGGACCTCCCGAACTAGCTTCACATGAGCGAGCTTATCAAGGGAATAAATCAAGATATCATCAAGGTAAACAATCACCCCCTTGAATAAGTGCTTGTGTAAGACTTCATTGATCAGGTTCATGAACACCATGGGCGCCCCCTGGAGGCCGAAGGGCATAACCCGGTACTCAAACTGCCCCAGAGGGGTATTGAAAGCAGTCTTTTATTCGTCTCCGGCTTTTATGTGGACATGAAAGTAAGCATCCCGTAAGTCAAGTTTTGAAAAGATTTTCCCTTTTGCAACCTTGGCCAAAAGATCTTTCATAAGCGGGAGGGGGTATGCATTTGTAGTTGAAACCACATTCAGCCCTCGGTAATCCGTGCACGCTGCAAACCCCCACCTTTTTTTCCCCGGAACAATACAGGGGCTGCAAAGGGGGAGGAAGCGGGTCAGATAAAACCGCGTGGCAAATTCTTATCGATGAATTTGCGCAATTCCACTTTCTCCATCGGGCTCATGGCATATAATTTCCCTTTGGGTAATTTGGCATCGGGAAGCAGTTCAATGGCCAGACTGAACCAAACTTTTAAAGCAAACTCCATTTTGAGTGAACTAAAGTTCTTGACACAAGCGTACCCAGTTCTTCTGCATGGCTTAAAAGGAACTTTTTCATCTTCCTCACTTTTAAAGTGCATAGGTTCATAGTGCTGAGATAGGGATGAGTTAAGAACATAAGAAAAGCCAATGTTGGATCAGGCCAATGGCCCATCTAGTCCAGGACTCTGTCACACAGTGACTGAAAATACCAGGTGCCATCAGGAGGTCCAGCAGTGGGGCCAGGACACTAGAAGCCCTCCCACTGTTGCCCTCCCCCCCAAGCACCAAGAATACAGTGCATCGCTTGCCCCAGGCTGAGGGTTCCTATCTATACCTTGTGGCTAATAGCCACTGATGGATCTCTGCTCCATATACTTATCTAATTCTTCTTGAAGCTGTCCATGCTTGTAGCCACCACCACCTCCTGTGGCAGTGAATGGAAGGTTTTTTTCACTTACTGCGAATCTTCCTTTCTTGGTGGATCAGGAGTGGGACAGTCCTTTACTTATGGGATAAGCTCCTCCTCCTTCAGCAGGGTCGGCTTCCAAGCTTGATCCAGGCAAGGGGAGGGGCTTGTTCCCTGGGACTTTCCCAGTCTTCACCAAACCGTGTCATCCCTCATGTATCTGTCAGGGGGAAAACACACCTCCCCCCCCTTACTAGGTGTCGTGTACCTAGTCTCTCTGGCCAGAGAACCCAAGGGGTATAGCGTTTCTGTCTCTTTAACCCCCCTTTTTTAATGACTGTATCCTCCAAGAAAAAGCCGCACCCACTGGGCGGGCAGGACTGTCCCACTCCCGATCCACCGAGAAAGGATTCATGGTAAGTGAAGAAAACCTTCCATTCTCCGGTGGCTCAGATAGTGGGACAGTCTTTTACTTCTGGGATGTATAAAAGCAGAGTGCCCCAGGGGAGGGAGTGGTTGGCTTCCTAATTACAGAGCATATTGTAACACCTACGGCCAAAAGCGGCCTCCGCCGAGGCCAGTTTATTCACCTTATAGTACCTGGTAAAGGAATGAACATATTTCCAGGTGGCTGCTTTGCAAATTACTTCCAGGGAAGGGAAGGACCTGTAGGCTGCCGAAGTGGTCACCCCCCTCAAGGAGTGTGCTGTAATCCCCTCTGGTGGCTCTAGACCCAGGGCCTTGTAAGCCTCTGCAATACACCCCCGTATCCACCTACTAAGTGTTGAAGTGGATACCTGTGTACCCAGAGCCGCTTTTTGAAAAGATACAAAGAGCACCTCTGTCTTTCGCCAGGATTTTGTCCTGTCTATATAAAAGCTGAGCCGCTGCTGGACGTCTAAACAGTGTAATTCCCTCTCTTTTTCATGCCTTGGATTTGGACAAAAGGAAGGTAAATTAATCTCCTCCGCCCTGTGGAATGTGGAGTTAATTTTAGGTATAAAGGATGGATCCATCCAGAGAACCACCCTATCGTTATGGGAAATGCATAGGTCTTTATTTACAGATAAAGCCCTTAACTCTGACACCCTTCTAGCTGAAGTCACTCCTGCGAGAAACAAGGTTTTGAAGGTTAAGTCTTTAAGGGTCAAGATGCCATTGGCTCAAAAGGGGCTCTACTTTAGTACCTTGAGTACCGTATTGAGGTTCCATGTTGGGAGCCGGTGAACCTGTGGTGGTCTTAAAAGAGCAGTCCCCCTCAAAAAACATTTAACATGAGGGTGTAAAAGTAAGGATTTCCCTTTCTCAACCCCCCTCACTGTTGAAATAGCTGAAGCTTGTCGTTTCAGGGTGCTAGTGCTAAGGCCCTTGTCAATCCCATCCTGTAGGAAAGACAAAACGTCTTTTACTGGTGCTTTCATAGGATCTATGCCCTGGTCCCCGCACCAAGTACAGAATACTTTCCAGGTCACATTATACACCTTGTTGGTAGATTGTTTTCTAGATGACAACATAGTGCTAATCACTCCCTTAGAGAAGCCCATGCCTTCTAACATTTTCCGCTCAACCTCCAAGCATTGAGGCTGAGAAGAACTGGCTGAGGATGGTTTGTCGCCCCTTGCAACAGAAGATCCTCCTGGATTGGGAGTTTCCATGGCTCCTTTATAGACAGAGACTTTAGTTCCTGGAACCAGGCTCTCCTTTGCCAAAATGGGGCTATCAGTACCACCTCCACCTTTTGTTCTCTCAGTCTTTGTAGTACTTTGTGAATCAACTGCATTGGTGGAAAAGCATATAGTAGCCTCCTCGGCCAGTTGCAACTGAACGCGACCATCCCTATTGCAAACTGTTTTTTCCTTCTGGAGATGAATTGTCACACTTGGCAGTTCTGCTCCATGGCAAAGAGGTTCACCACTACTGTCTCGAACCTGTTGCAGACCTGTGAGAAGACTCTCTTGTTCAGCATCCATTCTGACTAGTGTACCTGTTCCCGGCTTAGCCAGTCTGCTAGTACATTGTCCTTTCCTGCTTGCACTGCTGTTAGTGACTGGAGGTGAATCTCGGCCCACCTGAATAGACTGCAAGCTTCTTTGTGCAATGTGTGATGTCTGGTACCCCCCTGTCTGTTTATGTATGCCTTCACCATCATGTTCGTTTGGACTAACACATGGCATCCTGCTAGAGAACTCTCGAATTTCAGTAGCCCTGACTTTATGGCTTTGAGTTCCAGAAAGTTTATGCTCATCAAGGCCTCCTCTTTGGACCAGGTCCCCTGTGCCATTCTCCCTTGTGAGTGTGCCCCCCAGCCCCACAGACTGGCGTCTGTAGTCATCACTACTCTCTGTGGGTCCCTTAGGGAGGATCCCTGTGTGAAGCGTGATTGATCCATCCACCAACTTAACTGATGCTGCAGGTTTTCCGGCAACTGGAGGACCTTGAACCTCCGATGTGCTATGGCCTCCTGATACGGAAGCAGGAACCTTTGCAGATGTTGAGAGTGGAACCTTGTACTATGTCCTGACAGGACACTAGCATACCCAGCAATTTTGTCAACACCATCAGCTCTACTCTTGGTTGTTTCAACACCTCTGTCATCAGGAGCCTGATCTTTTGTCTCCATTCCTGTGATAAGAAGACTTGATCCCTCTGTGTATCTATCAGTACCCCCAGGTGTACCAAACTCTGCACAGGTTGGAGGTTGCTTTTCTTGTCGTTGATGACAAAACCATGGTCCTTTAAGGTTTGCACTGTGGCCATGGACGCTTCATGGCACTTCTGCAGTAATGGGGCTTTCACCAGGATGTCGTCGAGATATGGGAAGAGGGCCACTCCCTGTAGTCTGAGGTGGGCTACAACTGTCACTAAGATCTTTGTGGACACTCTCGAGGAGGACTTTAGCTCGAATGGAAGGGCTCGATACTGGAAGTGTTGGTTCCCATGTGCGAATCTCAGGAACTTTTGATGTATCTCTCTGATTGGTACATGCAAATAGGCTTCTGAGAGATCCTGGGCCTGAATTGCTAATAGAATGGACCTTAAGATCTCCATCCTGAACTTCCTGGCTTTGATGTACCTGTTTAGCCATTTCAGGTCCAGGATCACTCTGACATCCCCATCCTTTTTTGGGACAACGAAAAAGATTGAGTACACTCCCTGTGTTCTCTGGGATTCCGGTACCCGTTCTATGGCCCCTATCTCGAGAAGGTGTTGGATGGCCCCTAGGACTATCTGATGTTTTGTCCTTGATCGGTTCTGTGGAATTTGAAGGAACCGACCCAGGTGGTTCATGAGTTTTAGAGCATAACCGTTTGTCACGGTATCCAGAACCCACTTGTCTGTAACAGTGTTTTGCCAGCGTTGTGAAAAGTGTTGAAGTCTGCCTCCTATTCCCAAGAGCTCTGGAGCACTGGAATAGTCACACTGATGCTCCCTTTTTGGTGCTCTTGGAATTTTGGTCCCCCTTCTGACTGAAGGAAGGCTTGTCTCATGATTTGGTATTCCATTTTCCCTTGAAGGGCCTGGAATAGTTGGGCTTACGTCCGGACTTGGACCCTCGAAAGGAATGAAACTTTTTGTGTGGTTTCATATCCTTCTTTCTTGGTAAGACCTTTTTCTTATCTTTGTCTTCCATCAGGTATTTATCAAGGCCTTCTCCAAATAAGTTAGTACCTTTAAAGGGACGGCTGCTACCTTTGTCTGCGCTGAGGAATCTACGTCCCAATTTCTTAACCAATTATTCCACCTTGCTGCTACGCTACATGCCATAGCTCTAGCAGATAGCTGCAAGGCATCTAGGGTTGTATCAGCCATGAAAGCTGTGGCTAGAGCAATCTTTTTTAACTGGTCCTTTAACTCTTTAGGTATATTGCTTTCAGCCGATGCTAGCTCTGAGGCCCAGTCATACGCTGCTCTAGCAAACAAAGAGCCTGCTGTGGATGCCCGAAGGGCTCAGGAAGAGGCTTCAAAGTCTTGTCTTAGAGCTTGCTCAATTCTTTTATCACACTGGTCCTTTGGTAGACCATCTGCGTCCATTGGTAGGACAGAATTGGAAATCAGGCTAGTTACCAGTTTGTCCACCGTTGGCAGCCTAACTTTCTTTGTGGCTTCCAAAGACCAGAAGAGTCCCAGGGAACAAGTCCCTCCCCTTGCCTGGATCAAGCTTGGAGGCCGACCCTGCTGAAGGAGGAGGAGCTTATCCCAGGAGTAAAGGACTGTCCCACTATCCGAGTCACCGGAGAATGGATCATTTTGTCTTTCTTTTTTTTTAAAGGTTTATCGTTTACAACAAACCCTCCAAGAGGGTATTTACAAAACAAATAAACGCATATTAGACACAACAGCGTTTGGA
>NW_015170311.1:134351-138180 GCF_001447785.1 Gekko japonicus | reverse complement strand
GCCTTTGCTATTAGTATATAGACAAGGGGCGGGACCCGCGATACTCACGGGGGGAGGGAGCTCCACACCTATCAGGAAGAGGAGGAAACAGGAGGAGGAGGTAAGTTCCTCCCCATCCCGCCGGTTCCCCCCAGCTCCGAAGCGAGACCCGGTGGCTGCAAGCCGCTCGGGCCTCGCTGGTCTCTCCCCCCCCCCGGCTCTGAAGCGGTGGCGGCGAGGCAGTCTGCAGAGCGTTCCCTGCTCTGTCGGCCCGCTCACAGTTTTAATGCTAGGACCACTTTTGGCTCACAGGGTAAAATTTCTGCTCACGAGACTGCACACCTTAGAGGGAACATTGGCAGGGAGGCGCTGAAGGAAGCATTACGGGATGAAGTGGAGGCATAGAATCAAACTCAATGAAATAATCTTTATTTGTTACTGAGAGAACCAAGCATTGTCAGTAATAGATAACTAAACTTGCAAGAAATAGGACAACTAGTCCAAAAAAGAAAACTTGACCCGATAGGCTGGAGCTGACCCTCTGGGATGTTGCTTCCTTGGGGCCTAATTTGAATGTTTACCCCTTGATCTAAGAGGTTTTGTATTCTGGTTGTTTGGATTATGGAATGACCTGTAGGGTTGTTGTGGATTTTGGGGTGCCTGAAATCTGTAATCAGGGAACCTGTACCTTTGACCAGGTCTTGGGAAATATCTCTGCTTTCAAGGCTGAGAGCTGGACAATGTTATGCCCAATGACTTAGCAGTGAGCTTGTTTTTCCAAATGTGATCTAGGGTATTGTGGGTTCTGTTATTGAATAGCTCTTGGCCTTCGAATGTAAGGTCTTCAGCTTTGGCCCTAATATCCTGTGGGAGAGCCAAGGATCTCAGCCAAAAGTGTCTCTGTAGGGTAGTTCCTGATGCCATAGCTCGGCTGTGACAGTCAGCCACGTGTCTGGCTGCATTTAACTGTTTTTTGCCTAATTTCTGACCCTCCAGGAGTAATACCCTTGTGAAGGCAGGGAATCGATAAATTGACTCATACGATCCCATAACAACATTTGGTAACAGCCCATAATAGCAGTGAAATTAGAGACATGAAGTCCCATTACCCCAAAGGAATAAATTTTTCGTCCCAGCAAGTCTAGTCGGCAGCCTTCTTTGTCTAAAGGTGCAGAGTGTGTCCTCGCTCTACCCTTAAATTGACTCATACGATCCCATAACAACATTTGTTAACAGCCCATAATAGCAGTGAAATTAGAGACATGAAGTCCCATTACCCCAAAGGAATAAATTTTTCGTCCCAGCAAGTCTAGTCGGCAGCCTTCTTTGTCTAAAGGTGCAGAGTGTGTCCTCGCTCTACCCTTGGCAGGAAGTACTTCAGAGACTTCAGTGGGATGGCTTCTAATGTCCTGGCCCTACTGGTGGACCTCCTGATGGCACTGGTATTTCTGGCCACTACAGAGTGTTGGACTGGATGGGCCTTTGGCCTGATCCAACATTGGCATCTCTTATGTTCTTATGTTCTTATGACCAAGGAATTAGCCTGTGGATGTTGGAACAGATAGCTGGCTTTATCTTCTCTGACCTTATATAAATTTCCTAATTTCTTAGCAGAAGCCATGGTGGACGAAGTCTTGGGCTGAATACTCATGGCAATGTCACAGATACCTTGTAGTAGAGGTAGAGCAATGGGGCTCAGATCTGGAGTATATAAGACCTTCATAATGGGATCTGTTGATTGAGGTTCTGTGGACATGTACTCGAGGCCCAAGGATTTGGCCATGCAAATCAGCTGTTCAGAATACAGTTTCAGTATTCAGTTAGGGACAGTGCCAAGGGGTCTCTGATGGTATCGTCAGGTGATGGCAAGGACGTGTTATATTTATTTATTTTTCGTACTTGAATTTGGCTTCTGAGTCTGGTTCCATTGGTTCTTCCGGCTCAGACAGAAGAGAAGCAGAGTCACCCATGGATAAGTGGCTGGGTGCATGTTTATCTTTGGACCTTTGCTGGTCCTGTGGGTTAAAGGCAGGCCAGGGAAATGGTACACATTGTCCCTGTTGTTCCCATGATGGCCATTGTGATGGCAACATCATTGGAAGTGGAAACCAAGACGGTTGTTGAGGGGGTTGCTGAGGAACCTGTTGTTCATCACCTCTTGGTTTGTCCTGATGAGTAGGAACCTCATAAACATTGTCATCAGAAGGAACTGGGGATTGATGTCGATGCCTAGAAGGAACTGGGGATTAATGTCGATGCCTGGAGGGTGAGGGAGTCCTTGGTATTGATGAAAGATGGATCGAGCGAACCAATGAAACTTGGCGCCAAGGCGACATGGAAAGATGATTATTCAGAGTCAATGGTTGGCTCTGCGCTGAATCAGCCGTTTGACCTCTGTGCTGGGAGCTGACTGTAGCTTCCAGAGACATACGACATCGAAGTGAGGTGGAGTCCTGACGTCGAGGTGACGTGCAGTGTCAAGGAGTGGTAGACTGATCCTGATGTTTAGCTTTCTTTTTTGACATCTTCAAAAGCGGTTCTGACACCGAATGGGTGAGCACCAGCAGTGTGGTCAGTACCGAGGCTGATGGGGATGGAGCTGATGCTACTGAAGTAGCCCTAGGTCTTTTATTGGTTTGTGCCTGTTTTTTTACTTGGGGGTCCAGGGCACCCAAAGCCTTCTCCCACAAGGCAGCTTTCAGTCTAGCTGCTCTACCCTCTTTCACTCTAGGGGTGAGGCGATAGCAGGCCAAACATGAGTTGTATTGTGTCCCTTGCCTAAACAGAGTAGGCAGGATTTGTGGTCATTGTTCTCTGCCATTTTGACTCCACACTCCTTGCATTTCTTAAATAAGGCCATTAGGCCTTCATGATGATAGGAAGCAGCAATGGAGAAATAAAAGGCTTTCACTGTCCTCATGGTGGCAAAAGGAGAACTGAGGGAAGAGTGCTCACCCCGTCCCCGCCACGTGACCCTTTGAGTGGGAAAAGGGATACACTGAGACGGGGTGGGGAGCACTCGAAAGCTCTAGAAAGATCTTTGTAAAAGCTTGTTAGCTCTCCCGCAATTGGCCTAGAACTGCACAGTCCCATGTGTACCTGCACAGAAGCTACAACAATGAACAGTGTGTGTCACAGACACTGTGGCAGATGAAGAAAGAAGAATGTAGCAGGAGAAGCACAACAAACCTGTTCTGTTTTGAGAGCAAAAGAAAAGGAGAATTCTGAGTTGCTTGTAATGTTTTTTAACAATGTGTGTATGTGGAGAAAGGGGAAAATGGACATTTCCCAAAGAGTGATGTATATTTCAAAGAAAAAAGACAGTGGGATACATACAGCAGTAAATTGGGTATTTTGCATAAATCCGAAGTCGAAGCAAAAATGAAGGACATGGAAGTTAGTTCTGAGATGGGAAAAGAAGGGCCGAGCGAATAACAATACAATAAATACTACTTTCTGGTTGTGCAAAGTTATTTTTCCTAAAAGAGTTTTTTTAAAAAAAAAGTGGGATGTAAAAGTTGTTGGTCTGTCCTTGACTTTGAGGTCAGATGGTGAAATGAGCTTGTTTCTTCCCTAGGACGGTTTGAAGGTACCCAAAAGAAGACGATCATCAAAATACTGTTCATTTCGACCAGTTGAAGATATTACTGATGAGGATTTGGAAAACATTGCAATAACAGTTAAAGATAAAATCTATGATAAGGTCTTGGTAGGTATATGTTTTCTTAATGACTTGATTTTTGCTGATTGTTAATTTATTGAACTAGTATATCTAGCCATTTTATTACCTGAAAAGAGAACCAAAGATTGGATCCTGTTTGGAATTTCATGAATGCAAGAGGTGTTTTTT
>NW_015170311.1:116306-134313 GCF_001447785.1 Gekko japonicus | reverse complement strand
GATGCCTCCTCTGGGGGAACAGCCACCACCCTCTAAAGATGGAAGGCCTGATCACTTACGTCATGACGTCACCAGCTGTAGGCATAACATTCCCTGAGCTCTGCAGTTTCCAGCTACTGTCACAAGTGTTTTAACTTGCAGTTTCTTGTGTACCCAACAAGATATTCTCTTGATTGTCCTGATGAGTAGGAACCTCATAAACATTGTCATCAGAAGGAACTGGGGATTGATGTCGATGCCTAGAAGGAACTGGGGATTAATGTCGATGCCTGGAGGGTGAGGGAGTCCTTGGTATTGATGAAAGATGGATCGAGCGAACCAATGAAACTTGGCGCCAAGGCGACATGGAAAGATGATTATTCAGAGTCAATGGTTGGCTCTGCGCTGAATCAGCCGTTTGACCTCTGTGCTGGGAGCTGACTGTAGCTTCCAGAGACATACGACATCGAAGTGAGGTGGAGTCCTGACGTCGAGGTGACGTGCAGTGTCAAGGAGTGGTAGACTGATCCTGATGTTTAGCTTTCTTTTTTTGACATCTTCAAAAGCGGTTCTGACACCGAATGGGTGAGCACCAGCAGTGTGGTCAGTACCGAGGCTGATGGGGATGGAGCTGATGCTACTGAAGTAGCCCTAGGTCTTTTATTGGTTTGTGCCTGTTTTTTTACTTGGGGGTCCAGGGCACCCAAAGCCTTCTCCCACAAGGCAGCTTTCAGTCTAGCTGCTCTACCCTCTTTCACTCTAGGGGTGAGGCGATAGCAGGCCAAACATGAGTTGTATTGTGTCCCTTGCCTAAACAGAGTAGGCAGGATTTGTGGTCATTGTTCTCGGCCATTTTGACTCCACACCCCATTAGGCCTTCGTGATGATAGGAAGCAGCAATGGAGAAATAAAAGGCTTTCACTGTCCTCATGGTGGCAAAAGGAGAACTGAGGGAAGAGTGCTCACCCCGTCCCCACCACGTGACCCTTTGGGTGGGAACCCCGCCACGTGACCCTTTGAGTGGGAAAAGGGATACACTGAGACGGGGTGGGGAGCACTCGAAAGCTCTAGAAAGATCTTTGTAAAAGCTTGTTAGCTCTCCCGCAATTGGCCTAGAACTGCACAGTCCCATGTGTACCTGCACAGAAGCTACAACAATGAACAGTGTGTGTCACAGACACTGTGGCAGATGAAGAAAGAAGAATGTAGCAGGAGAAGCACAACAAACCTGTTCTGTTTTGAGAGCAAAAGAAAAGGAGAATTCTGAGTTGCTTGTAATGTTTTTTAACAATGTGTGTATGTGGAGAAAGGGGAAAATGGACATTTCCCAAAGAGTGATGTATATTTCAAAGAAAAAAGACAGTGGGATACATACAGCAGTAAATTGGGTATTTTGCATAAATCCGAAGTCGAAGCAAAAATGAAGGACATGGAAGTTAGTTCTGAGATGGGAAAAGAAGGGCCGAGCGAATAACAATACAATAAATACTACTTTCTGGTTGTGCAAAGTTATTTTTCCTAAAAGAGTTTTTTTAAAAAAAAAGTGGGATGTAAAAGTTGTTGGTCTGTCCTTGACTTTGAGGTCAGATGGTGAAATGAGCTTGTTTCTTCCCTAGGATGGTTTGAAGGTACCCAAAAGAAGACGATCATCAAAATACTGTTCATTTCGACCAGTTGAAGATATTACTGATGAGGATTTGGAAAACATTGCAATAACAGTTAAAGATAAAATCTATGATAAGGTCTTGGTAGGTATATAACAGATAGCTGGCTTTATCTTCTCTGACCTTATATAAATTTCCTAATTTCTTAGCAGAAGCCATGGTGGACGAAGTCTTGGGCTGAATACTCATGGCAATGTCACAGATACCTTGTAGTAGAGGTAGAGCAATGGGGCTCAGATCTGGAGTATATAAGACCTTCATAATGGGATCTGTTGATTGAGGTTCTGTGGACATGTACTCGAGGCCCAAGGATTTGGCCATGCAAATCAGCTGTTCAGAATACAGTTTCAGTATTCAGTTAGGGACAGTGCCAAGGGATCTCTGATGGTATCGTCAGGTGATGGCATTCCATTGGTTCTTCCGGCTCAGAAGAGAAGCAGAGTCACCCATGGATAAGTGGCTGGATGCATGTTTATCTGTGGACCTTTGCTGGTCCTGTTGTTCCCATGATGGCCATTGTGATGGCAACATCATTGGAAGTGGAAACCAAGACGGTTGTTGAGGGGGTTGCTGAGGAACCTGTTGTTCATCACCTCTTGGTTTGTCCTGATGAGTAGGAACCTCATAAACATTGTCATCAGAAGGAACTGGGGATTGATGTCGATGCCTAGAAGGAACTGGGGATTGATGTCGATGCCTGGAGGGTGAGGGAGTCCTTGGTATTGGTGAAAGATGGATCAAGCGAACCAATGAAACTTGGCGCCAAGGCGACATGGAAAGATGATTATTCAAAGTCAATGGTTGGCTCTGCGCTGAATCAGCCGTTTGACCTCTGTGCTGGGAGCTGACTGTAGCTTCCAGAGACATACGACATCGAAGTGAGGTGGAGTCCTGACATCAAGGTGACGTGCAGTGTCAAGGAGTGGGAGACTGATCCTGATGTTTAGCTTTCTTTTTTTGACATCTTCAAAAGCGGTTCTGACACTGAATGGGTGAGCACCAGCAGTGTGGTCAGTACCGAGGCTGATGGGGATGGAGCTGATGCTACTGAAGTAGCCCTAGGTCTTTTATTGGTTTGTGCCTGTTTTTTTACTTGGGGGTCCAGGGCACCCAAAGCCTCCTCCCACAAGGCAGCTTTCAGTCTAGCTGCTCTACCTTCTTTCACTCTAGGGGTGAGGCGATGGCAGGCCAAACATGAGTTGTATTGTGTCCCTTGCCTAAACAAAGTAGGCAGGATTTGTGGTCATTGTTCTCTGCCATTTTGACTCCACACTCCTTGCATTTCTTAAATAAGGCCATTAGGCCTTCATGATGATAGGAAGCAGCAATGGAGAAATAAAAGGCTTTCACTGTCCTCATGGTGGCAAAAGGAGAACTGAGGGAAGAGTGCTCACCCCGTCCCCACCACGTGACCCTTTGGGTGGGAAAAGGGATACACTGAGACGGGGTGGGGAGCACTCGAAAGCTCTAGCAAGATCTTTGTAAAAGCTTGTTAGCTCTCCCGCAATTGGCCTAGAACTGCACAGTCCCATGTGTACCTGCACAGAAGCTACAACAATGAACAGTGTGTGTCACAGACACTGTGGCAGATGAAGAAAGAAGAATGTAGCAGGAGAAGCACAACAAACCTGTTCTGTTTTGAGAGCAAAAGAAAAGGAGAATTCTGAGTTGCTTGTAATGTTTTTTAACAATGTGTGTATGTGGAGAAAGGGGAAAATGGACATTTCCCAAAGAGTGATGTATATTTCAAAGAAAAAAGACAGTGGGATACATACAGCAGTAGATTGGGTATTTTGCATAAATCCGAAGTCGAAGCAAAAATGAAGGACATGGAAGATAGTTCTGAGTTGGGAAAAGAAGGGCTGAGCGAATAATAATACGATAAATACTACTTTCTGGTTGTACAAAGTTATTTTTCCTAAAAGATTTTTTTTTTTAAAAAAAAGTGGGATGTAAAAGTTCTTGGTCTGTCCTTGACTTTGAGGTCAGATGGTGAAATGAGCTTGTTTCTTCCCTAGGACGGTTTGAAGGTACCCAAAAGAAGACGATCATCAAAATACTGTTCATTTCGACCAGTTGAAGATATTACTGATGAGGATTTGGAAAACATTGCAATAACAGTTAAAGATAAAATCTATGATAAGGTCTTGGTAGGTATATGTTTTCTTAATGACTTGATTTTTGCTGATTGTTAATTTATTGAACTAGTATATCTAGCCATTTTATTACCTGAAAAGAGAACCAAAGATTGGATCCTGTTTGGAATTTCATGAATGCAAGAGGTGTTTTTTGCTTCCATTGGTTCTTCCGGCTCAGAAGAGAAGCAGAGTCACCCATGGATAAGTGGCTGGATGCATGTTTATCTGTGGACCTTTGCTGGTCCTGTTGTTCCCATGATGGCCATTGTGATTTTCGTACTTGAATTTGGCTTCTGAGTCTGGTTCCATTGGTTCTTCCGGCTCAGACAGAAGAGAAGCAGAGTCACCCATGGATAAGTGGCTGGGTGCATGTTTATCTTTGGACCTTTGCTGGTCCTGTGGGTTAAAGGCAGGCCAGGGAAATGGTACACATTGTCCCTGTTGTTCCCATGATGGCCATTGTGATGGCAACATCATTGGAAGTGGAAACCAAGACGGTTGTTGAGGGGGTTGCTGAGGAACCTGTTGTTCATCACCTCTTGGTTTGTCCTGATGAGTAGGAACCTCATAAACATTGTCATCAGAAGGAACTGGGGATTGATGTCGATGCCTAGAAGGAACTGGGGATTAATGTCGATGCCTGGAGGGTGAGGGAGTCCTTGGTATTGATGAAAGATGGATCGAGCGAACCAATGAAACTTGGCGCCAAGGCGACATGGAAAGATGATTATTCAGAGTCAATGGTTGGCTCTGCGCTGAATCAGCAGTTTGACCTCTGTGCTGGGAGCTGACTGTAGCTTCCAGAGACATACGACATCGAAGTGAGGTGGAGTCCTGACGTCGAGGTGACGTGCAGTGTCAAGGAGTGGTAGACTGATCCTGATGTTTAGCTTTCTTTTTTGACATCTTCAAAAGCGGTTCTGACACCGAATGGGTGAGCACCAGCAGTGTGGTCAGTACCGAGGCTGATGGGGATGGAGCTGATGCTACTGAAGTAGCCCTAGGTCTTTTATTGGTTTGTGCCTGTTTTTTTACTTGGGGGTCCAGGGCACCCAAAGCCTCCTCCCACAAGGCAGCTTTCAGTCTAGCTGCTCTACCCTCTTTCACTCTAGGGGTGAGGCGATAGCAGGCCAAACATGAGTTGTATTGTGTCCCTTGCCTAAACAGAGTAGGCAGGATTTGTGGTCATTGTTCTCGGCCATTTTGACTCCACACCCCATTAGGCCTTCGTGATGATAGGAAGCAGCAATGGAGAAATAAAAGGCTTTCACTGTCCTCATGGTGGCAAAAGGAGAACTGAGGGAAGAGTGCTCACCCCGTCCCCACCACGTGACCCTTTGGGTGGGAAAAGGGATACACTGAGACGGGGTGGGGAGCACTCGAAAGCTCTAGAAAGATCTTTGTAAAAGCTTGTTAGCTCTCCCGCAATTGGCCTAGAACTGCACAGTCCCATGTGTACCTGCACAGAAGCTACAACAATGAACAGTGTGTGTCACAGACACTGTGGCAGATGAAGAAAGAAGAATGTAGCAGGAGAAGCACAACAAACCTGTTCTGTTTTGAGAGCAGAAGAAAAGGAGAATTCCGAGTTGCTTGTGATGTTTTTTAACGATGTGTGTATGTGGAGAAAGGGGGAAATGGACATTTCCCAAAGAGCGATGTATATTTCAAAGAAAAAAGACAGACAGTGGGATACATACAGCAGTAGATTGGGTATTTTGCATAAATCCGAAGTCGAAGCAAAAATGAAGGACATGGAAGATAGTTCTGAGTTGGGAAAAGAAGGGCTGAGCGAATAATAATACGATAAATACTACTTTCTGGTTGTACAAAGTTATTTTTCCTAAAAGATTTTTTTTTTTAAAAAAAAGTGGGATGTAAAAGTTCTTGGTCTGTCCTTGACTTTGAGGTCAGATGGTGAAATGAGCTTGTTTCTTCCCTAGGATGGTTTGAAGGTACCCAAAAGAAGACGATCATCAAAATACTGTTCATTTCGACCAGTTGAAGATATTACTGATGAGGATTTGGAAAACATTGCAATAACAGTTAAAGATAAAATCTATGATAAGGTCTTGGTAGGTATATATTTTCTTTCTTAATGACTTGATTTTTGCTGATTGTTAATTTATTGAACTAGTATATCTAGCCATTTTATTACCTAAAAAGAGAACCAAAGATTGGATCCTGTTTGGAATTTCATGAATGCAAGAGGTGTTTTTTGCTGATTCCCTGTTCCCATGGCAATCCAAGATGCCTCCTCTGGGGGAACAGCCCTGCCCTGGAATGGCTGAAGGGAAATCTGAAGCCTTCCACCAGAGGGGGAATCTGCAAAAGTCCTTCTTCCTACAGAAATTCTAGGTAGGATTTGAGTCCAGGTGTTAATTTACTGAATGGGGATTCCCCCCCCCCCCATTTGTTTGAACTGCCACGGTATTCTTTGCTAGTTTAGTTGCCTCTATTCTTGGCATACCGTAGTCTTCTTCAAAAAACATAATTCAAAGATTAACTGGACTTAATGTAGCCAGTAGGGTATCTGTTAATGAAGTATCCACCCTGCTAAGGCATTCTTAGCCTGAAAGAATAAATAAACCTTCAGACCTGTGCTAAAGTATATATCATCATAACAATGGGATGAAAACCACCCAACCTGCTTACAGCTTTACCTACATTTATTTTGACTCTGAATGTATCACCACCAAATGGTGATGCTTCTGTGAATATGCACTTACAGTATAAATACTTAGTTGGATCATGATTAAATTATGCTAATAGAGGACACTTCCTGTGGTGCATAAAGTCTTGCTCCAACAGAAAATGCCTCTTTCAATTGAGTGTTTGTTTTTTTCAGAATAGAATCATAGCATCCAACCCAATGTATTTAAATCCATGTAAATGTTATGGCAGAGACAGTCCTTAATGTTTTTGTCAAGGAACTGAGACTGAGCTGGTTCATGCATTCGTTTTGACTCCCGAGGACAAATTCGTGGAGGATGTCACGCATTTGCATTTGCAGAAGACGCTGCTAAAAAGTGGCAGCTGTATCCATTGGGATCTTAACTTCTCTGTAATAATTGATCCCTATAATAATTGATATGCTGGGAGTATCGCATGGAGACACAAATGACAATGTGAATCAACTCTTAAAGAGATGCCATGCTAATACATTGATTCCCATGCAGAGAGAAGAGAGCATCAGTATGCATGGGGCTTCCCACATAAAAGGGCTGTTTAGCGACAAAGACACTGCCCCACTTGCTCAGACAAAAAAAAATGTATTGGAGATCAGAGCAACCACAAGGCTTGGAGGTGGGAAGGTAGAAGTGGAAAGTAACTTGCTCAAGGCTGCCCATTTTCTGAAATACAAATTCATCACTTTCTCTACCGGCAGGAACATGCTAGTGGATTCAATAGTGACTTGCCCATTTATGCTGTCATTTCGGAATACTAAGTACTGACAAAATCTTGAACAACTTTTCTAAAACTGTTCTCTAAAATGTATCAAGGGGCTGTGAAACTGGATTAACTTTAAAGGGACATACAATAATTTTGTTTTATATAACACAAAAGCAATGATTTTGTGCTCGGGAAATAAGATAAAGTCCTGCTGCTGTGCATTTGCTATATTTATAAACCATTTGTCTAACAAATCCCAAAGGCGCTGGTTTTATATAGTGCATTAACATTATCAAGACAAAACATTGTTTGAAATTTCTGTTACATAATGACTGTTATGGAAAGGGTCTTTTCATCATACTGAAACTATCAACAAAAATGAGGAGGATGGAAACCCGTGTGTGAAAATTCTATGTTAAGCACTGTACACTGACTGTATTTACCATGTATGGTTCCTACTCATGGAATGTACATTGTAAAATTTAAAATGTGAGCGCAGTTGCCTGATTCTTGGTGTAACTCTGCCTTTCTCCCTGACTCCCACATTAGGGAAGTACATGTCATCAGTGTCGACAGAAAACAGTTGATACAAAGACAGTTTGTCGTAATGAAGGCTGTGGAGGAGTGAGGGGACAGTTCTGTGGGCCGTGCCTCCGTAATCGCTATGGAGAAGATGTGAAATCCTCACTTCTAGATCCAGTAAGTACCTGGTCCTTTAGACTGTGGGATATAGATAGATCCTTGGCCTAGTAAAATGGTGAGAGATCTATCATGGTAGGCCACCATACATTTCTTAACAGAACACATTGTATTGAATGAAGCTAACTTCTGGGTTTTTTTACTAAGCAAGAAAGCACTGTCAAGTGACTTTATGTAATTAATCTCACTCCCCCATCATTTTTTAAAGGATTGGATCTGTCCCCCATGCCGAGGGATCTGCAATTGCAGCTACTGTCGCAAACGTGATGGCCGTTGTGCTACAGGGATGCTCATCCACTTGGCAAAATTCTATGGTTACGACAACGTGAAAGAGTATCTGGAAAGGTAGGAGGATTCTTGAGATTTTTATAGCTTTTGGCTGCTTTTAGATTTTGCCTGTTATCTACATGGGTATGTGTGTAAAAGCTGGGAGAAACTGTAACCAAACACATACTTACATGGAGAATATATGAGAACCTTCTTTAGTAAGCGCCCGTTGAACTAGAACAGAAAGATCTCTATGCTTGACTTCGTTATTTATGATAGTGTGAAATTCCTATTACATAGATCAGGGCTGTCAAACTCATTTGTTATGACGGCCGGATCTGACATAGATGAGACCTTGATGGGCTGGGCCATGTGTGTCATAAAATGTAATGCCAGGTAGTGGAGATATAAACTTTATAAAGGACACAGACAAACACAATTAAAGATTTTTAAACTTTAAATAAAACATTAGCACTCTTGCAATATTTTGTCTGTTTGACAGTCTCTGATAACTGACACCTCTTGTTCTGAATCAAAATGTCTGTGCTGTAGCAATTCTCAGTATGCCATTCAGGGGTGTATTTGTATATCTGTAAGCTGCAAACCTACTTTTTATTTATTGACATTCATTACAGGAATCTCATGCTCAGTGATATGAGCCTAGAACCCAAGGGAAACCATGAAATGGCTGGGCATTGCGAGCTTTAGTACATAAGTTGCTTCATATGCTGGTCAACAACATGAGAAGGCATCGTGACACAGACTGAGGGCCATATATTTGTCTACAAAGCTATAGTCTTTCCCAGAGAAATAACTACGATTTCCTACAAAGGAACTGTGCTGGGTGGACTTGGTCTAGACACACACTCTCAGCCTAATCTCCCTCACTGGCTTGTTGTTATTCCTCTAAAATAGTTCACATTGCTTTCTTACTGAGAATGACTTGATCATGAGGGCATGAATACAGTGAAAAAGGGGAGGGAACCCAGTTGCACCCAGGATAGCCCTGGCATAAGGAACCCAACAAAACACACACACTGTAGCAAGGCACACTGAAGCTCATGAAGAGAGCCAGTTTGGTGTAGTGGTGAAGTACACGGACTCTAATCTGGGAGAACTGGGTTTGATTCTCCACTCCTCCACTTGCACCTGCTGCATGACCTTGGGCAAGCCATAGTTCTGGCACAGCTGTTATTGAAAAAGAGCAGTTTCTGTCAGAGCTCTCTCAGCCGCACCCACTTCACAGGGTGTCTGTTGTGGGGAGGGGAAGGGAAAGGAGTTTGTAAGCCGCTCTGAGACACCTTTGGGTAGTGAAGGGTATAAATCCAATCTCCTCTCCTCGAAAAAACTTTGTTGGTCTCTAAGGTGCTTGTTATTTCTCCCGTGCAATTGAGGCAGCCCAGCAAAGCAAGCTCTCCCTCATTTCCTCCCTCCCTTCAGGGAGGAGCCTCAGCCAATGGAAGGGAAGAAAAGCTTCTCTTTGTCTCCTGTAGGATTGAAGCAGCCTGGCCCGTTCCCTCCTTCCACTTGGGAGGGGGAGGGGGAGGAGCCTCAGCCAGTGCTTTACCAGACTCTCTCAATCGCACAGGAGAGGCTTCCTATCTATCTCTCCTGTGCAATTGAGAGAGTCTGGTAAAGCAAGCTGTGACATGTCAGCAGCAGTAGAACTGGAAAATGAAGCAGAAAACAGCCAGGTCTTTGCGGGGTAGATCGAAGCCCTCCGAGGGCCTGATTCAGCCCGCGGGCCACATGTTTGACACCCTTGACATAGATCATTTAGGTCATAATAAGCCCTATTCACATGTTAAACTGAACACATATACATCCTGCATTTATAATGCATACATCTGTTGGTAAGAAACAGCCAGTGTGCATTTACTTTGCAATTGAAACCAGAGATTGGTGCCTGGATAAATGTCAGGTTTGTATCTCATGTACATGTATTGAATGTAATATGAGAATTTTTCAATGAAAACATTTTACTCAGTGCATGTATTTTTTAAAAAATTAAGTGTGTGCAAGTTGTACATGCATTCACTAACTTGTGAACATGGCTACTGAGTTCTTTCATAATCTTGCATGTCTGGAATTATGAGCAACTTGTGGATGTCACAAAATGTGGTAGGAACAGGAAGTGTGAATGGCAAGCATTTCCTGTTCTTATAATTGCTTAATTGAAGTACCTCTTTTGTATTTCTTCTGCTCTGCTATTCCTGTGACATGCCCCTGTGGGGACATCACAACTCAAAGCATAATGTATGCTTTGGCAGTTGCAGCCAGTATAGGGAAGATGAGCATTAATTATTAGTCCTCCCTGTAGTTTTTCCATACTGTATGTAGCCATCCCATATGTAATTACAGTATTTACTCCAGTGCAAGACTGGGTTTGTTTAAGGTATGCGATCAAAAAAAAGAGAGGCTCATCTTACATTTGCATACAAATTATGGTTATGTTCCGTAAAAAAGTTTTAATGTATAATACGCTATGAGTCCTTTTTATCTGGACTTCTGACAGCAAATTGTTGTGTGTGTTGAATTCTACTATATTTTTTAAAATAGCCTCATTTTTAAAAAATAGGCTGGTTTATGTGTGGCTGTTTCATGATGAAGAGCCGTGACCAACATGTTTGTCTGGTATAGCATGAAATAATCTGTCATGTTCTGTGTTGCTATTGGTACCTCTTTACTTCTTTTTTCTAGCTTGCAAAAGCAACTTGCTGAGGACGACTGAAGATACTGGAAGTAGCTGTGCAACACTTATAATTTGTCAACTTTATTTTTTACTGTTTTAAATCAGAGTTTGAGATTTTAAAATTTCATTACATTTATGTTTGTAAAATATAGAAATGTAGATAGAAGTAATTTGGTTGCTTTTTTAAAAAAACTGATGCTGAATGTGTTACAGGTATTTTTCAGGAAAACATTGGTTAAAAGGAATCTACATGTTATACATTCATTTTGCCACAATACACTGGGAATTTATTTCTGTGAAGCTCTTGACAAAAATGAATGGAGTTTAATATGGCTTCCATTCATTTCAGCAGAGCCTGTACTGGACTGTGCTGCTTAGGAACAGAGACCAGCTGTGAATAGCTGATTTTCAACAGAACTGCAGAGTATCAAAGAGCTACTCTCAATTGCTTTAGAAATATTTTAAACCAATGTCTTAGATTTTACAAATTTAACACTTGGAGTAGTATTTTATTAGCACTGAGAGAATTTCATTGTCCCAGCATCCTACAGGTTACATTCTTCCTTAACCCCAGCAATTTTCTCTTCTGGCATCTGAATTAAACAAAATCCCACCAAAATTATATTTAAATTAAAATAGTGTAACAGGAATTTTTGTTGGTACTTTTTGTGCTTACTTCCCTGACTTGCAGACTTATTCTGCAGTCTTATTCTGCCTTCTTCACAGCACTAACCATCTCTTCCATTGTACAGTGCACAGAAATCCTTACACGTGATTTGACCACTGCCAACATTTTGAGTAGTTCAGTTGACTGTAAATATCATGTGCCTTGACAGCAAAACTGAACTGTGTCCAAATATTCTGATGTTACATAAACTGGAAGCTTCACATCTGTGTTAATGTACTGTTTATGAAGCAGCCTCAGAATCTGAAACAAACCTACAGTGGCCAAGAGACCAGAGGCTGGGCACGTTACTCATGCTGTGGCGAATCTGATTCCCATATGCAACGTATTGGCTGTTGCAGCTAGTTAGCAGGGGTAATAAGATTACTTTATACACTGGAGTATTTAAATTAAGCTTTATTTTGATATTTTAAAATGCTGATGCTATAATGAGCAAGAGAAACATTTTTCAAGACACCTACATTTAAAAGAAAAAAATGTTGCTTTGGGCTATTTTTGAGATAGAAGTTACATACAGAGTTGAATACCATAAATACTTATCTAGTTTGGACTTTTAAAGGCAGCTGCTTATGTATTTTTGTATTTTGCATTAGAGATGCATGGCTCCCCCGTCCCCCAGAACTACAGCATCCTGAGGACTTTTTATAATACTAAGATGGAACATTTTGACATAATGTCTATGTTATGGTTAAATGGGAGCAGAGCTCTCCTAGTATGCCTTGCACTGCGAAGGCTGGGATTGATAAGAGATGTGCTAAAGTGCTAAACTGCTAGGAGCAAGGCTACTCCTGCAAGCACCCACTTGGCTGGTTTTTCTTTGGTTTTCAGGTTAAAAGTCCATACATAAGTGGGCCCTCTATTTTTAGTTTTATATACTGGGCATTTATAAATGTGCTTGGTTTCTTGCCTGTCCACTGGAATTGCTCTTACAAAGATTACTGGCATGATGGAAGTCAGGTCCTTCAGACGTGCTTCAGCGATGGCTCCTGTTTGGATATCCCATCTTGCTCCTGTAACCAGAGACACATGCATGCACACAGTTGCTGTTAGTTGCATAACAATAGATATTCATGGATAGCTCAAGCGAGAATACCATTAATGAAATTTATCTGTCAGGTTATTTTTGAGTGTGCAGTAAATACAGCCTGCATAACTCTAGGCAAGCTCTGACTCACAGAGTTCAGATTTAGCTTCTGTTTATGCTGGGAGCGGGAGAATTGTATGGTTTGTCAGGGAAATCCTTTGCAACCAGTATATTGTTATGGGATGGATCTAGAAATGGAAACCACCCCCCAAGGGTTAGGTGAAACTCAGGAACAGTGTGACGGGGGTCTGCAGTGGGGAGGGGTAATTGGTGGAAATGACAAGTTTAGTCATAATATCAGTGAGTATAGTAATAACAAGACAGTAGTACACAGTCTTGTTCTCCTAAATGCAATCTTGTTCTCCCAGCTAAATCTGAATTTCAGTATCAGGTCAGTGATGCCAAGTAACTTTAATATATTTATATATATATTTACCTTCCATAAAAAGTCCAAAAATATATGCTCCTTCCCTTGGTGGGTGACCATAATCATCTCTACTCTTTTTGGTAACATCTGCTGTTAGGCACATCTTGTCCAGAGACCAGTTGCTCCTTCGTGCCGTGCTTTGCATAATGGCTTTCAAAAAGAAAGTGTTAGTATGTGAATAAATTGTGTATGTAAGAACAAATGATTAATTGTAAAAGAATAAATAGTTTTTTTCCCCAACCGTACTCGAATAAAACCACACTTTCTCAAAAATGTTGCCCCATTGTTTCTTGAGTCACAAGTTTTGTTCTACAAAAAATGCTGTAGAAGTAATGCCTCTTCCCCAGACGAAGGAGTAACCGTACGGTTCCACCACAGACTGTTCTGCACTCTAATGCACAGGCATTCATGCAGTGTACGGAGATCAACTCTCAGCTCTGCTGGACTGTGGAAATACATTTATCTCAATAGGACTGATCTTTCATGTGAGTTGTTTTTTAAAAAATTATTTATACTTCCATTAGCTTTTAGCAAATAATGGGCTCACTGTGGTCTCACCGAGGTACGGATCAGGCTTGCATCTGCTTAGCTAGAACAATGCTGCAGCTTCTGGTTCTCCTAGACAATTAACCCTGATCAACATTGTTTTAATCACTCACATGCACTTACATTTTCAGGATCTTAGTCTTAGGGCAAAAGAATTTACTACAGGCACTCATTTGGGCACCTACAGTATTAGTGTTCTTCAAAACATGATGCCGAGTTAAAACATTACATAAAAATCATAGCTATCAGAGCTAGTATGACATACCAGTCAAAAAGGACTGAGGGTTGAAGAAGCCAGAAAGCCACACTACTGCAGGAAGCACAAGATCTTGTGTCCAAGTGTCAAGTTCTCTGCATCGCAGAAGGAGATCATTAAACCTGAGGAAGAAACAGTAGATGCATTAAGACTAACACCCACTAAGTGATATTTTTAGAATAATTTTAAATTGAATTATTATGATTATGTATGATAAACACTGTAGTTTGTAGGTGGATAGGAACAGGATAATTAGAAAGCATCAGTTGGACTGGCCAGTGAAAAAGTGAATAGTGACACTGCTAATTTGCCAGCTGTTGTACATAACTTTAAACATGTCTTGAAAAATGTATGGAGCAGAGGCCACCTACTTTCTTTTTAATGAGAGCTACTTAATAAAAATGTCTTGAGCTACTTCTCAGTATTACCTTGTTCTGTCCTGGAAACAATATAGATACGGAAGAATGCTAGAAATGAAGCTATTAGCTAAGCAGCACTGAGAAAAATCCTATGGAATAAAGGGAAAAGCTTAGCAGAATTTTTAAATTCTTTCCCTGTGTCTTTTAGGGGATGCAGTAGCTATTCAGCAGTTGCCAGCAAACTACCATGTTTAACAAGGTACGTTAATGATGTGATAATTGAAAGTCAAAGGCCCTGTTTTTCAAACATGCAGTACTGTATAGTGTTAGAACCACTTTTTAAATTTGATAAACACGGGAGACTTACCATTGCGGAAGGCTGTATGTGGAAGGGTAAGCCAGTTTGCACCAAGTGTCTGGCACCACATCAAAAAACAGGGCTGACTGCAGAGCTTCCATGGCAGGAGAAAATGTAAGTTCCCCCTAGATGTTTGTAGAAAACCAAATTATTTAAGTTCATAGACTCCCTTTCCCAACTAATTAATTTTTTCATATCTAGTTTACTCATAAATAATTTCTCTTACTTTCAGACCGAGGTCTAGTTGTTTAAGTGACCTCCATATCTCTCGAACAAGAATGTTCATCCTCTCACATTCTTGGAAACAGACAAGTATATAGGGGGTTCGAGCAGCAGACTTCTGCATTATGTCAATCATGTTATACTCCTCCGGCAACTTCTCCAAAATCTCATCCAGGACATTCTTCACCTGCATACAAAGAAAAATCATGAGCGCTGGCTGGGCCATTCATTCACTGGAATTCAACTCCCCTTCTCTTACATTCTCTTCAAACCAGCTTGTAGTAGGGGGAGGACCTTCTTCCTGTGCAGAGCCTTGTAAGCAGCCTAAAGCACCACTTCACAGCCACTGTCATTTTTGACTATATATTAAATTATGTTTTGTGCCTGAAGGAACCTGTGACTCAAGGCACATAGGATATGTTTTTCAGAAATACAGCATGCAGCAGCATTAAAGAGCTTTGCACACTCACCTATAGAATAGGCACTGGGTGCTGATTTTGTGTAGGGAGAACAAAGTAGGGTAAATTGGGAAAATATGCATTATTACATGGCTTCAATCACCATACAGAACTTTCAGTTGGCTGCTGTTTGTTCCACAATTCCCCCCTCTGGCAATGAGAGAATCTCCACTTCTCTACGTTCACAGAAAGCAGCTGCTGATCAGTGTGTAGGCTTTCCTGAATTTCAGATTTATTTTCACACACCTGACTTGACAGAGATGCTGTCTCTTCCATTTTCTCCAGTTTATCAACAGCAATGATTTGAAGCACAATTTTGCTACTGAGACTATAGTCACAGTCTGAACATCACCTTTTTGATATTCTATATGCATCAAAAAGGGGCTTCTTTCTGGAGATTGAATCTGTTCTTCAGTTTCTTGACTGAACTCTGATTTCATTTTGGGGATGGAATCATATGCGTGTGTCTGGGTCAGAAAATCAGCTGGTAAAATTGGCTTCTCAGCAGCTGATTCTGTTTAGTCCACAACATTACCTCAGTATCAGTACAATTTTGAATGCTGTTTCTTTTGGTTTTCCTAAGAAGGACTGCAACATTTCTGTTGATGTTTCTGTAGTGATGACACTTTTCTTCAATGACCCGCTCTTCAACAGCTCCGCTGCAGTGCTCTGCCCCTGGCCGCGAGCGCCGCGAGCCAGTGATACACGTGGTCCGACTGAACAAAGGATGGACCGGGAAGAGGACGACGGCTTTCTAACCTTCCAGAGCGGCCGCACTAGGCCCGGGAAGGAGAAGCACGCGGCGCAGCACAGCGCCGGGAAGCCTCCGACGACTTGGAGCACGAAGGGGGCAGCAAGGAGATCGCCGGCCGCCGCCGCGGAAGTCGCGGGGGCCATATTGAAAACGTTGGCTGCCTTCCCCACCGAAATCGCCCGGCAATGCTAATGGGCGCTCACGATTCGGGGGGCACCGCTGGCTGCCTTTCCCCGCCGAAATCGCCCGGCAAGGCTAATGGGCGCTCTACAAGCTCCACAGCGGCACGGGAGCTATACGGGGGGCAGTTCCATCTGCCAATCCCCACCAAATTCGCCCGCTAACGCAAAATGGGCGCCCCTTTCGCTCGGCTACGGCCCATGAGCGCCTGTATGGCTCGGCATCAGCAGCGAGCCCCCGGGACGCCAGCACCACCATGAGGAGGAGGAGGACGACGATGGAGAGGAGCAAAGTGGTGATGTACCCGCTCGCGGCCCCCTGTCCCTGAGCCCTGAGGCCATGTCCCTTTAAGGCAAGCTAGGGAGGAGATGGGCCGGAAAGAGGGGGGAAGGAAGAGGCCCAGGTCGCCGGTGCACGGCTCCCTTAACGCGGCAGGCCATTACCGCCCTAAGCGTCCCACTCCCAGACCGCCTAAGAGGGAGAAAATCAACCCTGCCCCATGGGTAGGCTAAGGACGTAAGCGCATTCCCCTCCGGCCCTAACCTTACCAAATCTGGCATTAAGGCCGCACGTTGCGTGCCACGGAAGCCTTGGGAGGAATAGGTGAAACCGCTCACTTGATTACAGTTCGTGCCTTTGGAAAATCTTGATTATTTCAAAGGAGGTCTTCATTGATGGACGGGAGTCCTGCATTTCCCATGTGTGACAACTCCCCAAATCTAGCTGAGTCGTTCAGAATAATTGAAAAAAATAAATAAATAAATAAATAAAAAATTTGGTCACTTGCACGGTTGCCACCTCCAGCCCTGTTCCCAAAGAAATGTCCCGGAGGACATCCCGTGCAACCGTGGTGGGGACTTGGAATCATAGGGGATGGCATGAGGCCTTTTTGAGAGGGCCATTGGGCCATATCATCCCAACTCCAAAAATCGGAGTCAAAGTTGATTGCACCTGGAGCTGGCAACCAACAAACCCTGGGCTGAACCAGCCCTGCAGGAAGGCTCATGGAAAAAAACTGGAGAGCGAGAGAGAATTGCCTTCTCCTCCTCCCACCTCAAGAATTCCCCCCCTTCTACTCTTCTGGAGAACAATGCCCAGCCATTTGCACACCCTTTGATGTGTAAAGTGACCCCGGAGAAGAGGGAAGTTACTCGGAATTAACTGCAAGAGACCCGGGCCCTTGGAAAGTATTCTTCTCAAGGAGAGTCCATCTCCCTCATTTTGAGGGGGATATAGAACATATTTCTGGCCTAAGCTGGAAGTTTCTCTTTACTTGTAATATACCCCCAGGACTGCAACCTCGCAGACAATGAGGTCTGAGGCGGAAGTCTTCGTTCACAGGGGTACCATTCCGAAGCAGCTTGCTAGAGAAACCCCTCCCCCTGGATGGGAGAGGATGACGGAACTTCATGTGGATGCTCTCTGCACTGCGTGGGTTCCTTTAAATATGGATTCTTCGTAAATTGTGCGTCAAGGCCGCGATAGTACAATTGTCCTAAAGAAAACTGGGATAACAGATCGATGCCTTGCCTGGAAAAGACAGACACCGGCCACTAGAGTCCCCCACTGCTCACTAGAGTGAGCTAGTCCCAAGCCAGAGCAACTGTAGCTCGCCACCCCATGGGCGGCATAGGAATTGTTAACAAACGCATTCCAAGAGACGCTTGGAAAGAAAAAGAACTTGATCACACCCAGGCAGTGTAGCCTTATGTTGAGACTCAAACAGCTGCCGAGACCCAATAGTCTTGTCGCTGCAGGGTTCTCCCGCACGGTCGAGCCGCAATACGGCAGGTAGAAGAAGAGAGATTAACCAAATTCTTCCCACTACCTTACGTTGATGGGGTTT
>NW_015170311.1:106542-116280 GCF_001447785.1 Gekko japonicus | reverse complement strand
TGTAAGCAGCCTAAAGCACCACTTCACAGCCACTCATTTTTGACTATATATTAAATTATGTTTTGTGCCTGAAGGAACCTGTGACTCAAAGCACATAGGATATGTTTTTCAGAAATACAGCATGCAGCAAGCATTAAAGAGCTTTGCACACTCACCTATAGAATAGGCACTGGGTGCTGATTTTGTGTAGGGAGAACAAAGTAGGGTAAATTGGGAAAATATGCATTATTACATGGCTTCAATCACCATACAGAACTTTCAGTTGGCTGCTGTTTGTTCCACAATTCCCCCCTCTGGCAATGAGAGAATCTCCACTTCTCTACGTTCACAGAAAGCAGCTGCTGATCAGTGTGTAGGCTTTCCTGAATTTCAGATTTATTTTCACACACCTGACTTGACAGAGATGCTGTCTCTTCCATTTTCTCCAGTTTATCAACAGCATTCTCAATGATTTGAAGCACAATTTTGCTACTGAGACTATAGTCACAGTCTGAACATCACCTTTTTGATATTCTATATGCATCAAAAAGGGGCTTCTTTCTGGAGATTGAATCTGTTCTTCAGTTTCTTGACTGAACTCTGATTTCATTTTGGGGATGGAATCATATGCGTGTGTCTGGGTCAGAAAATCAGCTGGTAAAATTGGCTTCTCAGCAGCTGATTCTGTTTAGTCCACAACATTACCTCAGTATCAGTACAATTTTGAATGCTGTTTCTTTTGGTTTTCCTAAGAAGGACTGCAACATTTCTGTTGATGTTTCTGTAGTGATGACACTTTTCTTCAATGACCCGCTCTTCAACAGCTGCAGCTGTTACTGGCACAGAGGATTTATGTGCTTCATAGCTTTGCATTTCAGCAATGTCAGTGGTGACAACCTTCTGTTGCTGGATGTTGCTGCATTGGACCTGCATAAAGCACATTGCCACTAGCAGTTCAGTGTTTTCAGATAATTTGTCATTTTCCACTGTCAACACCATCTCTAATAGTACTTGTCCTTTCTGACAGATTTCTGAAATTCTCTGTGAATCTGGACTCTGAGAAAAGGGTGTCTCCTTCTACTTCAGTCTTTGCAGCAGCCTCAGTTACTGCTGCTTCTGTGTGTTTGGATTTGCTAGTTGTGTGTTTCCAAGCTCACTTCCCACAAAATCCACTGTTGCCTCATTTCTCACAGCATTCTCAGTTAATTCAGCTGCTGCAAAAATTGATTTTAAAGTAAGTATATTTTCCTTTTCCCTTTGCACAAAGACTTCAGATGCAGCACTATCCATGTTCTTTGATTCTTCTCCTTCAGTCTTCATAAAGGGTGTAATTTTTTCCTTCTGCACAGGGATCTCAGGTACAATTTCTTCTGTGCACTTTGATTCTAAGACAAGGGTGACATCCCCTAGCTCATTTGTTTTGGGAGAAAGACCAGCATCTTTAACCTCAACCTTAAAAGGATCCTTAGATTCAACAGAATCCAGATATTCTACTTTAAAGGAACTGGCAACATCTTGCATCCCTCTCTGCACTGGAATTCTACGTATGCCACCTACCACAGGTGCCTGCTCTAAATCTGCATAAACTGGAACTTTTGTTGAAATTATGAAATTCATAGTATCATCTATCTCAGATTGAAAGTTGACCTCGGCCTCCAAGTTCTGCAAATTCTTCTTCTACTCTGCTGGCTTGGAAGCAGCTTCTCCTTGCAATGTTTCTTCTGACTGCTCTGCAGGGGCCTATGTTCTCTGTGAGAGTCCTTATATTTACCATTGCATCCACCATTTTTGAAGGAATATCTACTTTTGCTTCTTCTGTGAGGACTTCAATTGTATCTGTGGGGGATTCCAGTTTTGTATCTTCTGTAAGATTTTTCATATCCATTTTCTCTACAGGAAGCTTCATTTCAACCTCTTTGGCAACCTCTGCTTTTCTGCATGGAACTCTGTAACCTCTTTCCCTACTCTGCAGAAGCCTCTTCAACTACTTTTGCTATAAAGGCATCCACATCCACCTTTACATCAGCCTTTTTTGCTGGAGCCCCCACTTCCACATATGATCTCTCTGCAGAAGCCTCCACATGCCCCTTTCCACCTTCCTTTTCTGCAGGAATCTCTGCTTCTGCCTCTTCTATCAGAACTGCTGCTTTTTCATAGGAATTTCTGCTTTTGCCATCTCTGGGGAAAGTTTCATTTCCACCATTACTTTAGTCTTCTCTACTGCTTCAATAGCTCTATATTTTTCCTTTGAAACTGCTTCTAAAGATATATGTTGTTGCTTTCTGATAGTTTCACCAACTTTTACTTTTGGTTCTTCACCAGCAGTTATGATAACAAAGACAAAAAATTTCTCTTCAGATTTCTCTTCAGTTGTCTGTTCTTTGGTGATTTCTTCATGTCTTTCTTGTTCAGTTTCACTTTCATCAGCCCTGACTAAATTTATACTTTGTTTTGCTCTTTCTTTCCCCTCAGCACCAGTCTTCACTCTTCTCCAACACTTCCTTCAAACCACTTCCTTTAACTTCACCTTGACTGTGATCACCTTCTGTGCCTTCATTAGTTTGGATTTAATCTTCTCAGGATCTTCTACTTTTAAAGGTGAGTCAGCCAGTTTAACTCCTGGAATCATGACAGTAATTTCTTGCCTGCTTTTTTCTACTGATATTGACTGAATGGCTATTTCTGACACTTTTTCACTAATCAGTTGTGCTTTATCAGGTATTTTAACTGCTTTAGCAACTTCTTGTAGAACTTCCTAGGTTTGCTTATTTAATTCTTCTAGATTTTGCTGACCTATTTCCTATACACGTGTAGCTACTTCTGTTGTATCACTTAGTCTTGAAACGGCTAAAACCATTTCAGTTGTTTCGCCAGCACAGCTAGGAGGGTCTCAGAACTGAGAGCACTGTCCAAAAGCATGAGAAGAAAGTCTAATGAAGGGCCAATATTAAAAACCTAGTTAAAACTTATAATATACAAAAATAAAAGTATTTGTTAGAAAGACAGTTAAAAACATACATAAAGGCCGCAAAAGGTGAAAGTCATGTGTCTGGTGCCAAATGCTTGAGGACACTCTAGTTCTGACTTTGATAGCCACACAGGTGCTTTTTGGAACTAAATTGGAAGATGTTCTAATTTAGCAACTGTGCATTTGGCACCAGACACATGACTTTCACCTTTTGTGGCCTCACAAACATCTTTGTCATCTGTCTTTAGATCTTGCTGCTTAACCTTCCTCTTCCTGGTCCAGTATTCACTTATTGGTTATCTTATTGCAATATGTTATTTAGTTATGTGTACCTCAATATTGTTTGACCTCTGAAGAAGGCCCCAATAGGGCAGAAACACGTCAGGTCATGTGTATTGGCCCTTGTGTTTAGGCTATACTTTTTTATGAGGCTTTCATTGGGCCCTTATGTATGTTTTTAACTGTCTTTCTAACAAATACTTATATTTTTGTATATTATAAGTTTTAACTAGGTTTTTAATATTAGCCCTTCATTAGACTTTCTTCTCACCCTTTTGGTTCTTGATTCCAGTTTTGGGGTCAGGTTTGTTTCCCCCTCCCTGTGTTTTACTGAGAGCGCTGCCCATCAATAGGGAATTATGCATTTCTCATAATGACAGAGTTGTGCTTCGCCCAGATCCAGCATTTATTCCCAAAGTAAACTCAACCTTTCACAGGTCAGAGGACATTGTGCTTCCTTCCTTTTGACCAAATCCCAGGTATGAGAAGGAAAAGGTCTAGCATTGCTTAGATGTTCGTAGAGCCATAAGTTTTTATCTGGATAGGACAAAGAGCTGGAGGCAAACTGAAACTTTGTTTCATTTAGAAAGTCAGCCTTAGGTAAGGGCATTTCTACTTCCACCCTAAGCAGATGGATCAGAGGGTGCAGTCTCATGGCCTACAAGTCCCAGGAATAACGGCTTACTCTTTGAGGGGGATGGCCACATCAGTGGCTTATTGAGCATTCCCATCCCTGAAAACTATTTGTAGGGCAGTCACCTGGAAATCTGCGTTCTGTAAAAGAGTTCTGTTGCATGCCCTGTAAGAACTGGAAGCCAACAGACCCACTCTGGGTAGCACTGCTTTTTTGTGTCCCAGGAGTAAGGAGTCAAGGTCCCAGGACCAGCAGAGAAGGGAAGATTTGTCTTCACTTACCGTGAAGCTTCTTTCTTGGTGGTCTGGGAGTAGTGGGGCAATCCTACCCACCCAGTTTATGGCTTCTAGTGCTTATGAGAGGATGGTACAGGTGGTCTTTTTCAACGGTTATGCCTGTGTATCCTGGGGGGGGTGGCAAAGAGTAGGCCCATCAGGGTCCTTTCACTTGATTTTTTAATGTTGTATGTTGGTTGGAGTTGGGTTGTAGACATTTAAAAATAAAAAAGTGGTCCTAACTCATGGTACCCAGTTGGGGGGAAGTGTGTGGTTTCTTCAATTCGGTACAGGATGGAAGGGGGAGAATGGCTTGGCAAACAACTGGGAAGCAAGGGATCAAGCCCCTTCCCTCCGGGATCAAAAAGTCTGCCAGCCCTGCCTTTGGAGAGGAGGAGCTAAGTCCCAGGAGTAAGGAGTCAAGGACTGCCCCACTCCTGGACCACCGAGAAGGAAGCATCATGGAAAGTGAAGACAAATCTTCTGTTCTTTAGCAGAAAGCAGAGCTTCAGCCTCTTACTCAGGATTCTGTTAAGGCACAAATATGATAAGCATTTGTGTAAGCCTGTCCAACTTGCACAAGAGAGTGTTTCTGTGGAGAAAGGGCACTCTGTTCTACCATAGAGAGATGCTACCAGCTGTGGAGAAGGCATCCATGGGTGAAGACTGTGGCACTTTCATCATGTGGCACAAAAGCAGGGAGGGTGGGATATAAATATAATAATAAAATAATTTGAAGGTGGTCACCTAATAGCTTATATCTCCCAGAGAAAGGGATCAGATACTTCCACCAAAACCAAACCTGACTTCCTGGGAGGAGATGCACCTTCATGAAAAAGGTTAACAAAAAACCCCCTCTAATGGTCAAGGTAATGTGAGTGGTCAACATTTCTTCCTCTTTTAAGTGTGGGCAGACTCATTCTTTATGGGATAACAGTGATCGAAATTTACTATTTATGGCAAGCTCTATATTAATGGAGACAAGGAACAAAGGATTCTGAAGAAAAGCATAATCTCACTTTTTCTTCTGCTGACTGTCCTACTACCTCTCCCGCAAGCATGTTCCTGGGTTGTATTTCCAAGATAGCCTTGAAAAGGTTATCTGTTAGTATAGTCAAGAAATCTATCTCGGCATTAGGATGGAGACCATAGAGCACAGGGCTTTCAGCGGGCAGCATTTCATCTATGTACTTGTGGTATCCTGTGTAATCCAAGTTGGGAGGCGCCAAGAAGCCTTGAGCCAAACTAAAATCTCCTTCAAGCTGTAATTAGAAAAAAAAAAAAGAATAATGTTTTTGTATTTATTTTGTACCTTTCAGGCAAAGTTCTCCCCCAACACCATAGGCCAAGATATTTTTAAATAGTATGGTTTGGATCCCAACTAGATTTTCATGGCCGTGGAGGGGGGTTCCCTCCCAGGTTGCTCCCTCCCAGGTTGCCCCCCCCCAGTAGCAGCATTGGGAAGGGCTGACATGGGGGGAGGAAACTGATTAAAATAATTCTGCCTCATGCCTGTGGAAATCTTGTTAGGATCCAGCTCTGGGAATTTGACCCATTTCATCCCCTTTCTCTAGTAAAGATGCGTGTACTTTTTTGCCATCTACAGCATTTGAAGCAGTAATAATAATACATGGAGCTGCTCTAATTCTTTGCCAATGCACACTCTGAAAATGCTTGTTTAGGAAAATGTTTATATTAAGGACCTTGAACATTATTATGCTATAATTATGTTTAAATATACAGTCCAATCTATCACTTAGTGTAAAGCTTTGCTGCATTTCTGATTCATGCATCATGCCATGCTGTCCCTGTAGTGGGTCTGGTACAACTGAGCCAAACACAACAATGTGATTAGCCATTCATAGTAAGTGGAGGTTGTCATGCATAAATAATCAGACTTCATGTGCAGTACTAGTCTTGCTCCTGGAAGCCTGTGTCCCAGGGGGCTGGGGAGGAGCAGTACTGGATACCTGCAGGAAGGAGGTAGAAGAGTCTCTGAAAAGCATAGTTCAGGAAGTATACCTAGCACAAAGGAGGACAGAAGGATTATAGGGGGAAAGGGTTGGACTAGACCTTTTATTTCTTAGCTCTTAACTGATAAATCAAGACATTACTGGGCTACATTATAATGATTTGTGAGCTCCTTGTGTTGGGGTCCTTAGGAAAAACTGCAGTATCTATGTTTCCAAATGTAACATCAGGGAACTCTGCCTTAATCATGTTTCCCAAACATTAGCACATGCGTGTTTGAAACCCATGTTATGCATTTACTGTTCCTATTGAATGGGTTTGAACCAGTAACCTTTTCCTAAAAAAAGAAAAGGGAAAAAAGTACTAATCACCACTCAGTGCTGCTGCAAAGTCCCCCCCCCAAAAAATATCTTGTGTTTAGGAGCAAGTCAGCATCCTGTAGCCAACTGCATAAGAAAACATGTGCCATTAAGTTTTCTTAAGAGGGTGTAGTGATTTCTGGCAATTTCCCCAGCCTACGGAGCTCCCCCACCCCACCCCAAGATTTCATTTACTAGGGATCAGTGGACCTTCAAGAACAGTATAGTGCGGTCTGAAAGGGAGTGGGGAATTGGTGAAAATCACAGCCACCCTCCTAAGAATACTTAAGTGCCCTTAAGTATTTGGAAAGTAAAGCCGAACATTGCCAGTACTGAAAGTTGATTTTTTTTTACTTTCAATAAGAATGCTTCAGTTTTGAATCTCTTGAAATTCAGAAAGGTTTACAGAAAGGTGTTTCCTGTGTTTTTGCCATTTCACAGGTGGCATCTATTTTTTTAGGATGCCATTTGTTAAAACTTACTGAGTAAAGAGGAATATTACTCAGGCTTTGCCTTTTGCCACATATATGGATTACATTCTCTGTGAAGCATGTTGAAATGTTCAGTGGTCCACATTACCCATTATGTGAGCTTTATTGATTATCCTAATGATTAAATGCAACTTTAACCTGATGATCAATGCAAATAAACACAAGGCAATCCAGATCCCAGCTAGGCATAAAAATGAGATAATAGTGATATATTTGTTTACCTTCATCTATATTTGCCCAGCTATCCATTACCTAAGGAATTCCTGTTTCTTACTTAAGGGAAAACATTGTCCAATTAAACAGAAATGAATTATTTTGTTACCAAATAAAGCAGGAGACCTGAATTCATGTTTGGTTACCTGAAGGCATCTAGTACCAGTCATTTTTTTTTAGACCATACCTATATTTGACATATACTTGAGTGAAAGTTCGGGCCTGTGAAGGTTAATGGACTGCCTAGGCTAGAAATAGGCTTTCTTATCCATGGGACAGATGTAGAAGAGGCCTGAGTGGAATAAGCCTCCAACACTGCCTCCTTGACCTCAACTGTCATTTAGAGAAATCAGCTTCCTTGGAGGTCAGAAGTACAGTAGTGTTTATCTTTCCCATCTCCATGGTAACTCACTCCTGGGCCATCCAATTGACTTCCAATTGTGCTAAACTGAATGTGGCTTTGTGACATATGAAAACCTACTCATTAGAGATGGAGTAGACGCAAGTAAACTCTCTTTACTTCAAGCCACAGCACGAATAGGTGAAAATGGTATATCTTTCCAAGCTACTCATGATGCATGCCAGAAATGATTTTTTAGTCCGGTACTTGCCATCCTTTACCCCTTTCAGATAAACAAGAATTTTTTAAAAAATTAGGTTGGAATGTTTTATTTGATTTGGCATGATTAGACCAAAATGAAGTCAATTAGATTCGAGTCTAGGTTATAGGCATGCAACCCAAAACAGACTTACTTGGAAATAAATTCCACTGAAAGTAAGATTGCACTGATAACATACCATTAGATAAAGAGTTATTCAAACTACCACATTTGAAATAAAACATTCTCAATCCATACAAATCTCACTAATAACAGGATGGCTTGCAACAGCTTTTGGAAACAATGAGAAAAGTATCAGTCATAGCAACTGATATGAAACGGTCTTCTTCATAATTCCATTTTAGAATGGGGAAAACCAGGAAGGTGCATGAAAACGTTACAATGCTGTGAGGAAGCAGGGGAAGAAAACACTGATCTTTGTTTCTTCCCAGGCAAGTGTCCTTCCCATCAGGAACTCATTTTGTGGAGGGGTGCAGTTCTTTAACAGGTGTGTGGGGGGGCTTAATTCTCGGTCATGCTACTTGGAGGGGAGTGAAGTAAGAAGACTGTCATACATGGGAAGGGCATCTGTCCCCCTCAAGCAGCTTTACTGGGAAGAGCTGCACAATAAGGAAGCCTTATGGTGCTCCCTGGAGCTGTGTCCAGTGTCCAGGATATGCTCTGCTTCTAGGTGTCCAAATAGTGGGTGTGACCAATAGTATTTTTATCAGTTACATCTGCTATAATGGCTGTGCATTTTGTTCAGGGGTATGACTGTGACCACCCTTATTTATGCATAGGTAAGCTGTAGTTTTCTGTAACAAATTCTAAACAAGGCTTCCTTGAAGACTGATCAGAAGTTATAGTGAATGCAGAATTCTGATGCCTACTTTTGTCTAACAGCATATTACAGGTTGGATCTCCCCAGCTTTTTCACTCAATCCCAACTTAGTACAGTACTCCTCCTTACTATAGTTCTTGCGGCACATGACTTTTGTCCATGCAGGTCTCATGACCTTAGTCTTTTTGGTGATCAAAGGGGATCCTTCTTCACCTTTTCACCAGTGGAGAAGCTGGTTAGATCCAATATATTTATTCAGGGGTCTTTTCGTAGAAAAAGAGCTGCAGGAGCTCATTAGCATAACTCATTAGCATATGCCACACCCCCTAACATCATCGGAAGTGTGTCAGAAGGCAACATCCACCACTCAGGCTCCACCACAAAAATCTCCAGGTATTTCCCAACTCAGAGCTGGCGAGCCCCGTGGTCTCTCTCCGTGGTCTCTCATTCCAGTTCCAGAACACTCCTGCTACACCCTGGGGCTGTCATTCCACTCTTGGGCCTGTCATTCCAGTCCCTGAACACTCCTGCTCCACCCTAGGGCTGTCATTCCACTTCGTGGTCTCTCATCCCAGTCCCTGAACACTCCTGCTACACCCTGGGGCTGTCATTCCACTCCGTGGTCTCTCATTCCAGTTCCAGAACACTCCTGCTACACCCTGGGGCTGTCATTCCACTCTTGGGCCTGTCATTCCAGTCCCTGAACACTCCTGCTCCACCCTAGGGCTGTCATTCCACTTCGTGGTCTCTCATCCCAGTCCCTGAACACTCCTGCTCCACCCTGGGGCTGTCATTCCACTCCGTGGTCTCTCATTCCAGTTCCAGAACACTCCTGCTACACCCTAGGGCTGTCATTCCACTCTGTGGCCTGTGATCCCAGGCCCAGAACACTCCTGTTTCACCTTGGGGCTGTCATTCCACTCCTTGGTCTCTCATTCCAGTCCCTGAACACTCCTGCTACACCCTGGGGCTGTCATTCCACTCAGTGGGCCCTCAATTCCAGTCCTAGAACACTTCTGTTACTCCTAGGGGCTGTCATTCCACTCCGTGGGCTCTCATTCCATTCCCAGAGAGTAGTGTATTTGGGCCCAGAGACCCTAATGGAAAATCCATTCCGCATTTTTATTGC
>NW_015170311.1:98081-106350 GCF_001447785.1 Gekko japonicus | reverse complement strand
GGCATGCCAGCCCCTCCCCCCCACCAACAAAGCAAACAAATTTAAAACGGACTAACTCAAGGGCTTTTTTTCTGCACGGGGACCCACAGGCAACCAGCCAAGCCAGTTCAAGGCTCCATGTGGGCATGCCAGCTCCCCACCACCACCAAAACAAACAAATTCAAAACGGACTCACTCAAGTGCTTTTTTTCTGCACGGGGACTCACAGGCAACCAGCCAAGCCAGTTCAAGGCTCCAGTTCGGGAACCTTGGGATGGGGTGGCCAGACCTCTCGGGGCGCCGCGGATCTCCGCGCCCCTGGGAAGCCTCGCCCCCTTGGCTCCTCACTCCCGGAGCGGTGCTCCGGAGAGCTCCGGCCCCATCCGACCCCTGTATTTATTTATTTACATTATTTACAGTCCACCTTTCTCACAGGGACACAAGGCTGACTACAATACTATGAAGATAGATTCAGGTGGGTAGCCATGTTGGTCTGAAGCAGCAGAACAAAGTTTGAGTCCAGTGGCACTTTTAAGACCAACAAAGTTTTATTCAAGGTATAAGCTTTTGTTCGCATGCACATTTATTCAGATACAGTGAAACGACATCTTCAACCATTACACATAGGTAGAGAGAGGGTGGGGTGGGGGTTAGTTGCCAGGAAGAGCTAGTTAGAGTCAAGATGCATAAGTAACTGGGCAATTATAGCTGAGACTGGATTAAAGCGGTTGGTAAGATCTGTGAACAGTAGTAAATTAGCATACAAATACAAGAGTTAACTAACAGATGTGAGAATTGAGTTTGAGTCCAGTGGCACCTCCAAGACCAACAAAGTTCAATTCTGGGTATAAGCAAGAACAGAGAGACTTGGCATGTATGGATGCACACTTCTTAGATACACTGAAACATATTTCCTCAAATGTTACATATAGGTACGGGGGGTGTTAGCTGCCAGGAAGGGCTAATTAAGAGTCAATACAGGTAAGATTAGAATAATGTACCATAAATACAGGTAAGATTAGAATAATGCATTTAGGAAGACCTGTGCATAGCAACAAATGGGCATACAGATAATAAAAGAGTTAACAACAGATGTGAGAACTATGTTTGAGTCCAGTGGCACCTTTAAGATCAACAAAGTTTAATTCTGGGTATAAGTGAGAACCAAGTGACTTAGCGTAGTGAGATAAGCCAATATCTCAGCCCTGACCTGGATAGCCCAGGCAAACTTGATCTCGTCAGATCTCAGAAGCTAAGTGGGATCGACTGTGGTTAGTACTTCGATGGGAGACTTCCTTAGAATACCAAGTCAGGAGGACAGAGGCAGGCTTTCAGCCACCTCTCTGAATATCCTCCTGGCCCCCAGTAGGGATCAGTCACCAGAGGTCAATGTGACTTCCAGGGGCAGACACACAGAGAAAATACCAAAAAATACCCCCCCCCCCAAAAGCCAATATCTCTGTTAAGCCCTGAGGGTTCCATTGTCCTGAGTGTTGTAAAACAGCTATTACAACACTCAGAACAACAGAACCCCCAGGGCTGTTTCAATGTATCTAAAAATCTGTTTCAGTGTATCTAAGATGTGTTCATTCATACATGGCTAAGTCTCTCAGTTCTTGCTTATACCCAGAACTGTTAGTCTTGGAGGTGCCACTGGACTCAAACTGAGTTCTCATATCTGCTTGTTAACTCTTGTATTTGTATGCTAATTTAATGCTATTCACAGATCTTACCAACCGCTTTAATCCAATCTCAGCTATAATTGCCCAGTTTATTTTATTTTATTTATTTATTATTATATTTATACCCCGCCCTCCCCCGTAGGGCTCAGGGCGGCTTACATGGCAAGAGAACTTGCTAATAAAAACATCAAATAATTTAGTACATTTAAAACATAATATACAATTTAAAACCCATTCAGACATTAAGGTGCTCAAACTACATCATCCATTCCGGAATCTCAGAGAGGACAACCACATCCACAAACCAAACACCCCCCGGTAGGCATTCCATGATAGATGTTATATTTGAGATGTTTGTTCCTGCCCACCTAGGGCCCTACCCCCCCAAAGGATGGTAATATAAAGGGGGGGGCGGGGGCGGCCCCTAGTCAAAAGCCTGGTGGAAGAGCTCCGTCTTGTAGGCCCTGCGGAACTGCATCAGGTCCCGCAGGGCCCGGATCTCCTCCGGGATCTCGTTCCACCAGGTGGGGGCCGCCACCGAGAAAGTCCTAGCCCTGGTGACGGCCAATTTAGCATCCTTGGGGCCCGGCACAGTTAGAAGGTTTTGGGCCCCAGACTGTAGAGCTACTTATGCATCTTGTTACTTATGCATCTTGACTCTTAACTAGCCCTTCCTGGCAACTAACCCCCCACCTCTCTGTACCTATATGTCATTGTTGAGGACTCAAATTTAGTTCTCACTATATCTGAAGAAGTATGCATACACATGAAAGCTTATACCTTGAATAAAACTCAAACTTTGTTCTATAATACTATGGTAACTTTTGTTCAATTGAATTAGCTTCCATTTTCCCCCCAGTTAATGTATAAGGGTTTTTTAAACCTTTTCAGAGGCTTTCAGTATTTTTATTTTTGTATTGTATTTTTTAGAAGTTGTGTTTCAAAAGGCTTGCAGACGATACTGCAACAAACAATTGTTTTCACATCATTTTTTTCATATTTATACATTATTACCAGGGAAGGGCTCATGAATTCTTCTAAATATGTCTGACAGAGCCTGCGGTCCCAGTCATCAGTGATGTGTCCACCATACATTATCTCACCAAAGAGATAGCGCAAGTCTTCCCATGGAACCTACAGAACATAATGGAATGTATAATTAAATAGAACACTTTCTAAAAGGACAAACCAAAGTCATTCAGAACAGCACTGACATGATAAAACACTGACTTCATTAGCAGAAAGAGAAAAATCAATATTCTTTTGCCCAGATGTTTCAATACTTCTAGTGCAGTAGTGGTACTCACTGGCTCAGGGGTAGCAGCATTCACATTACCATCAAACAAAGAATCACATGACCACTGTACCCCCTGTGCACCAGCCCACCAAACACATACCTACAATTATATAACAATATTAAATATATGATTATAACCTTTTAGATTACCTGAACAAATGTGAGCATGTAGGGTTCTCTCCCTCTCTCCATAAGAACATAAGAAGAGCCCTGTTAGATCAGAACAGTGGTCCATCTAGACATGCATCCTGTCTCAACCAGTGGCCACCCAATTCCTTTGGAGAGTGCCAACAAACGGGCATACAGGTGGAGACCTTCCCCGATGTTGCCTCTTGACTCCATAATTCAAAGGTTTAGAGTGCCTTTGAATGTGGAGGTTCCCTTCTGTCACCATGGTTAGTAGCCACTGATAGACCTATCCTCCATGAATCTGTCTAATCTCCTTTTAAAGTTGTTTACTCCTGTGGCCATCACTACATCATCTGGCAGCAAATTTTGCATTTTAATCACTCTATGTAAAAAAGTATTTCCTTTTGTCTGTCCTGAATCTACTGCCCATCAGCTTCATTGAATGCCTTCAAGTTCTAGTATTTTGGAAGAGGGAAAAAAATTCTCTTTGTCAATTCTCTCCACCCTGTGCATAATTTTATAAACCTCTGTCATTGTCCCCCTTGGGCCACTCTTTTCTAAACTGAAAAGTCCCAGCCTCATAGGGAAGGTGCTCCAACCCCCTAATCATCTTAGTTGCCCTCTGCTGTACTTTTTCCAGTTCCGCAATGTTATTTCTGAGATATGACCAGCCCTGTACACAGTACTCCAAAGTATGCACTTTACCCATCCTCCAGTGCCTGCAGTGACAGCTGTTTCAAGGCGAGAACCAGCTGCGAACTACAAGTCTTACTGGGCTTTGCTCACTTTCCTGGAACTTGGGTTGTATTCCACATTGGAGAACAGTTCTCAGAAGAGTCACAGGGGGCTCTCAAGTCACTGAGTTATCACTGTTCTAGTGGAATTAAGTCCTGACCTGATAGCCTGGGATAGTATTTGCATGGGAGACTACCAAGGAAGTCCAGGGTTGCTACGCAGAGGCAGACAATGACAAGCCACCTCTGAACATCTCTCACCTTGAAAACCCCTTGAGGGGTCACCATAAATTAAAGTAGAATAAGGACTTATCTTCATCCTGCCTTCCTTAGTCCAGCTGTCCTTTTCCCTTATGACCTCCTTGCCTGCCTGGTCTCTTTTGTGCTGTGGACTGGGCCTGTGATGTCACAGAGAGTTTGTGTTGCCAGGCAGTGTCATTAGCTTAGTTGCCCAGGTTAAAAAAACCTGTGTAACTTGGGGGCCACCTTGACCTGAATGGCCCAGGCTAGCCCAGTCTCATCAGATCTCAGAAGCTAAGCAGGGTTGGTCCTGGTTAGTATTTGGATGGGAGACCACCAAGGAAGTCCAGAGTCATGATAGAGAGGCAGCCAATAGCTAGTTCCTTGCTTTGAAAACCCCACAGTGTCACTACAAGTCAGCTGTGACTTGATGGCAAAAAAGGGTGAAATTTATGTTAAAAGAACAGAATTATAATGTAGAGCATTAATCCATCTTGCCATGATAATACGATACCTGGGTTGGCTTGCCAGACTGATCTTCGTGGTCTCTGTGCATCACACCTCTGGGATATAGTGTGCCTGCACCGATCTCGATCGGTTCCTCTTGAAAGCGAAAGGGATTTTCATGCCCGCTCCCCAGTCACGCGCCGGCCCCACTGCGCATGACCAAGGGAGGGCACGACAATCCCACCAGTTCTCTTCTGACCGCCACGCTGGTAGGATCTTCTCCACTTTGGTCGGTAAACAATTTTGGGCTTTAAGGCCTATTCCTTATTTTCTTCTTTGAAGTTTCTTCGTTTTCTTCTGTTTATTTTTGTTAAGTGAAAGGACTTTGTTAAGTGAAAGGACTTTCTACAGATTTATTTCCTTTTTGGACTCTGTCGTGTGTCCCCCCTCTGGCCTATGCAGAGGTGGGGTTTCTTCAAACAATGCCTTAAGTGCGGCAGCAAGATCGCCCTTCCCAGACGGACACTCGCTTTGCCTTTTGTGCTTTGGGGAATCGCACTGAGTAGACTCTTGTGTTCATTGTGCAAAGTTTTTGAAGCAGGCAAGGAAGAAAAGAGCTGCCAGACTTCGCATTGTGCTTTTGGAGCTAGCGCTTTCACCGATGTCATCATAGAACACTTCAGGGCATGCGTCAATGTTGACTGCCACCTCGGCATTGATGCCTGCACTGTCCCTGATACCGACTCACATAGATGTCGACTGCCTGATACTGAAACACTTGGCCCAGACATCTCAGTCCTAAGCCAATACTCCCTCCAAAAAATGCAGTGAAGGCAAGGACGATCGGCCAGTCAAGCTTAAAAAGCATAAGAAAACTCCCCCTGTGCAATCTCCGCTGACCCTTCGGAGAGCCACGAAATCGAATCTTGCAAGGGCTGCTTCACTTGACTCTCAGTGCCAACAGCAGCCACAAGGTGTACCTCGGTCGTCTTCGCTGCATCCTATCCAGCTCACTGACTCTCCCGGTCTTCCAGTGTTGAAAGTCTGCACTTAGACCGCGGAGCCAATGAGTCTGTCTGTCCTTCACAGCTCCAACCTGATGATCGAGACCGACCATTGGCACTGATCCACCCGCCAACACCGCCCTCCTGGGACCAACGACAGTGGCAATACATGTATGGGGCCTATCCATTTACTGGCAGTATGCCGTGGTTCCCACCCCATCTGATGGAATGGGACCATCAGTCCATCTCTTCACGTCTCTCCCGGTATTGAAATTCTGCATTGACACTGGAGTTTGTGAGGCCCCAACCGTCGAGGCCGACGGGCAACCCCCCCAAGCCGTCACACCCAACAATTCCACGTTTAAAAATTCATCGGATCTGACTCCATCGATACCGATGCCACTTATGTCTTTTTCTGAACCGTCAGAGCACTCCGCCACTTCAGATGCTTCCTCCCAATCAGGGGACGAAAACCCTGACCCTCCAGTGGAACCCTCGTCACCACAAGAAGTGGGTGATGATCTTCCAATCTCCCCTTCGGAAGACTTAAAATCCTATGCGATTTCATCAAGCAGATGGCTAAGACGCTCACTCTGTCTATGGTATAGCCCCTGCCTACTGTGACAGACTCCGTGTTCGATATCGTCCAAATGGACACCTCTACCCCGATTGCCTTACCGATGACTTCAGTCCTCCTTCAGGCGGCTAAAGTCCCATGGTCTCGCCTGGCATCAACCCCTGTCTCGAGCTGGAGGGTAGATCATATGTATAAGGTGCAGGTGCTGAATTTCTGTTTACCCACCCTAAACGTAATTCTGTCGTAGTCACTTCTTCCTCCAAGGGCAGACGCAGTCATTCCATCCCCTCTGAGAAAGAAGGCAGGAAACTTGATTTGTTTGGAAGAAAATTTTATTCTTCAGGAGCACTTGGCATCAAGACGTCAAACTATACAGCATGTATGGGGAGATATCAGTTTGGTCTTTGGGAGCAGATATCTGAATTTATTGGAACCCTCCCTGAGGACGCTAACCATTAGGCTCGCAGGATTCAAAAGGAGGGAATGTGGGTAAGGATCAGCGATATGGCATTCCACTGGCTGAGGCGCAACACATTGTCTCTGCCTGCCCTCACTGTGCAGGGTTTTCTCATGTTCCCGAGGCTGGGATCAATCCACGGGGGCTTAGCTCCTGTGAATTGTGGCAAATGGATGTCACTCATGTCCCTCAAATGGCTCCCTGGAAGTATCTCCATGTTACTGTGGATACTTACTCGGGAGCTGTTTGGGCAACTCCGCAATGAGGGAAAACCACGTTCCGAAATGACCCTAGCCATGGGTGCATCCCTGTGAGGATGGGGGACTCCCCTCCAAGGTGTGTGTGTGAGCACCAAATGGGAACCTCATATGGCCCACAAAATCACTGCATTGGGCTCAAGATAGCGGCTCAAGACAGACAATGCCCCCGCATATACGTCGGATGCTTTTCTTTCCTTTTGCACTCTATGGGCCAGTTTGCCCTAAGGTCCTTTCGCCATCTCGTGGCTCACCGTACGGTGGCAATCCTGACAGACAACACCACTGCACTGTGTTACCTGAACAGGCAAGGCGGGACAGTGTCCAGGGGAATCTGTTGACTGGCCTGGGAGATTTGGACCGAGTGTCAATCCCAGGGTGTGTTCACCATTGCTGCTCACCTGCCAGGGTCGCTCAATGTGCATGCGGACTTTCTGAGCAGAGGAGCCGCATCCCTCCACAAGTGGGAGCTCAACTGGGCTTACCTCCAACCAATTTTCCACAGATGGGGTTACCCAGAAATTGATGTGTTTGCGACGTGTCAGAACGTGAAGTGTCATATGTTCTGTACCAGGACGGGACAGGACCCTCTGTCTCTGGGGGACGGCCTTCTGTTCCCATGGTACCACAGGTACATGTACCTGTTCCCACCAATTCCTCTACTTACCTGAGTGCTGAGCTAGATTATGATGGAACAACCTCAATGCATCCTCGTGGTACCATGGTGGCCCCATCAGCACTGGTTCCCAACTCTACTCCACATGTCCTGGGGCACATACATGCATTTTCCCCGGGCACCAGATCTCCTCCCGGCTCAGGAGGGCAGGGTGCTTCACCACGTACCACAAACTCAAGGTGTGGAGAATCCCCTAGCACAGCTCAAAAACAGTATAGACCTTGTTCTGTTGAACTGTCGGAAGCCAGCTACACGTGCTTCCTATGAAGGGAAGTGGAAGAAATTCCTGTCTTACCTCAAGTCGTTGGGTTTACCACTGCCTCCTATGGACGTGAGGATAGTTTTTGGATTCTTGTTGACCCGCCTGGACTTGGGTCTTAGTTGCTCCTCTTTAAGAGTCTATTTAGCCACCATTTCCATCAAACATCCTGCGGTGGATGGCTATTCCGTTTTTTGTCACCTGCAAACAGTTTTTGAAGGGCCTCACTCGCCTCTTTCCTCCAGCTCGTGGGCTAACTTCCTCCTGGGACTTACCTCTAGTACTGTCCAGATTAACGGGCAAACCGTTTGAGCCCATGGCCACGTCTAGTCTGCAGCTTCTCTTGTGGAAGACTGCCTTCCTAGTAGCCATTACCTCATCCTCCCTCGCCTCTTTCCTCCAGCTCATGGGCCAACTCCCTCCTGGGACTTCCCTCTAGTACTGTCCAAATTAACGGGCAAACCTTTTGAGCCCATGGCCACGTCTAGTCTGCAGCTTCTCTTGTGGAAGACTGCCTTCCTAGTAGCCATT
>NW_015170311.1:68451-95561 GCF_001447785.1 Gekko japonicus | reverse complement strand
TGTGTACCCTTTTGGACACTTCGAAGAAACTGTCTGCTATTCCTCATGCCGATTATACCTGTAACCAATATGGTTGCTCCTTTGGTAAGAACTTTCGCCAGTGGGGACCACAACTATCGCAACCTCCACCGCCCTGTGGTCATGGCTACCTGGGGGGTGGCTTGGAAAATGTGTACAATATCTTGTAATGATTGTTTTATTTCTCATTGGCCTGTGTTGTTTTATACAATGTATCCCTGCTCTGTTTCAATCTTTGCGCTTGTCATGCAACACCAACAGACGAAGTGCTTATCCTGTAGCTACTCCGCGAGGGCCTTTTCTGTCTCAACCTCCACCGCCCTGTGGTCATGGCTACCTGGGGGGTGGCTTGGAAAATGTGTACAATATCTTGTAATGATTGTTTTATGTCTCATTGGCCTGTGTTGTTTTATACAATGTATCCCTGCTCTGTTTCAATCTTTGCGCTTGTCATGCAACACCAACAGACGAAGTGCTTATCCTGTAGCTACTCCGCGAGGGCCTTTTCTGTCCTCTCTCTATAGCCTTCATTCTGATTCCTTTGAGGAGGGATCAGAAAATTCCGAAGAACAATGCCTGTTTTAAAGACAAGGAGAGAGTGGAATGTGGGTAAGGATCAGCGATATGGCATGCCAGTCCTGGTTCTGACCTTTGCACATCCTGAAACTGCAAGCAAGTCTTAAGATACTGTGGAAGCATTTTAGGCATTCTAAGTATCTGTTTTCCCCTGTTTCTGTACGTGCAAGCCAACAGCCTCACCTCACGGTGGGGGGGGCAGAGTATGTATAAAATAAAGTCTCTTGCTCCTTTGGGGCAGACAGATTCTTCTCCCTCAAAGATCGTGTCTCGTGTGAGTCCTTCAAGGGAATGCTTTTGGCTAAGCATCAGCTCAATGCAGCTAAGCACACATTGGATGCGGCCACCAAAACGCTGACTTCAGCAGTTACCCTCCGATGTCATGCCTGGTTGCGTTCTACTGCCTTACCACAGGACACCAGAACTCTCATTGAGGACCTTCCATTCAAAGGTGAGGGCCTTTTCAGTGCCACAACTGATACGGTCCCGCAAGACCTAGACAAAAGTATAAAGACGTCGCAAAATTTAGGAGTCACGTCGGATCCTAAACTATCCAAAGTGAAATTTATTTATTTATTTATTTATTATTTTCAATTTATATCCCGCCTTGCCGGGAACCAGCAGGAAATCCTGGAACAAGCCATGGTCTCTCTTAAGTTGTCCCGGGAAACACAGTGGCAACACTCACCCACTGGGTCTTCCCGCCCTTATGGGCACAAACCAAAATTCTCATCCATATCTCAGCCTAAGGCTAAGACTCCGAAAGTTTCCAAGCAGAGCCTTTGACTCCTGTTGTCCCACCCCTACCCACCTGTCTCCCTACCTGGCTGCTTGGCAGCGAATAACATCAGACCGGTGGGTATTTCCATCATCAAAAAGGGGTACCTCATAGAATTTATACCAGGTACCCAAGGCCCCCAACTTCATAACTACTCCACCATCCAGTACGCTCCTTGGACTTGCATATAAGTATCCATCCATCTCACAGGAAGTTTCTGTGTTTTGCAGTAGCGGAAGGCCATTTTCAGCACAAAGCTCTCCCTTTTGGACTCTCGACAGTGCCCAGAGTCTTTACAAAAATGATGATTGTCATCGTGGCGTACCTCCGTCTTCAGAGTGTACAGATCTTTCCGTACATAGTCGATTCGTTGCTGGTAGCAAGCTCTAGAGAGGCTCTGCTCAACCATATCGATTTAACACTGGTCACCCTAGATGCGTTGGGCCTGAGGGTGAACCTGAAAGAGTCAATGCTCCTTCCTTCATTGAGAGTCCAGTTTATCGGAGCGATTTTGGATTCGACTATCTGCCGAGCCTTTATCCCTCCCTAAAGGGCAGGAGACATTATCGCTCTCATCAACCTGATAAAAACACAGGGAGATGCATCAGCAAAGCAGATTTAACAGTTCGTGCTACCTGTGCAAGTGCTGAATTCACTAGAGTGATGGGAAACTCCAGACAACCTCCTGCAGGGAGCCCCATTTCTTGCACCCAGTTCCGAAATGACCCTAGCCATGGGTGCATCCCTGTGAGGATGGGGGACTCCCCTCCAAGGTGTGTGTGTGAGCACCAAATGGGAACCTCATATGGCCCACAAACACATCAATTTCCTGGAACTGCTTGCCATCCAGTTTGCCCTAAGGTCCTTTCGCCATCTCGTGGCTCACCGTACGGTGGCAATCCTGACAGACAACACCACTGCACTGTGTTACCTGAACAGGCAAGGCGGGACAGTGTCCAGGGGAATCTGTTGACTGGCCTGGGAGATTTGGACCGAGTGTCAATCCCAGGGTGTGTTCACCATTGCTGCTCACCTGCCAGGGTCGCTCAATGTGCATGCGGACTTTCTGAGCAGAGGAGCCGCATCCCTCCACAAGTGGGAGCTCAACTGGGCTTACCTCCAACCAATTTTCCACAGATGGGGTTACCCAGAAATTGATGTGTTTGCGACGTGTCAGAACGTGAATAATCTCCCAGAGGTGTGATGCACAGAGACCACGAAGAAGATAAACAGGTTGCTTACCTGTAACTGATGATCTTCAAGTGGTCATCTGTGCATTCACACCACCCGCCCTCCTTCCCCTCTGCTTTCGGTCCTCTCCTTTTTATTACTCTGAGACTGATGGCAGTGGTCAGAAGGAACTGGCGGGATTGTCGTACCCTCCCTTGGTCATGCGCAGTGGGGCCAATGCGTGACTGGGGAGCGGGTGCGAAAATCCCTTTCGCTTTCAAGAGGAACCGATCGAGGTCGGCGCAGGTGCACTATATCCCAGAGGAGTGAATGCACAGATGACCACTCGAAGATCATCAGTCACAGGTAGGCAACCTGCTTATACATGCTGCATAGGCTGAATCAGGGGCCATTTGGCTCCATTCTGACTGTTTCGTTGTTGATGCAGTGGCATGCAGGAACCAGCCCACTGAACTCAACTGTGCTAAGGCCACAATTCTATGTGTATTTATTTGGAAGCCATCCTTACAAGAGGGAGTCCTTTCTGAGGACATATGCATAGGATCAGGCTGAAACATAACCAACGTTCCAGGTATTTAATCTTTAGTTTGTGACTCAGCACAATAGCAAAAACCCCTCTAATTCCTGACTTTATTATCTCAGGGGAAGTGTTTTTAAAGCAGCAACAAAAATCCTTCGAAAATACTGTGCAAGACAAGAGAATGTAATCCACTAAAATGTTTTATTATGTGGTCCTTAGTTAAGTATAAATTCTTGTCAGACCTGGGGTGTATAGATTGATATCTTTTATATATCCCAACAACAAATAATAAAGGAGTATTATTTTAATTTGGGATGCTCTGAAGGTTTTCACCGGGTGGAATGTCATTAACGTGTATATTATCACATACTCAAGAGAGTTATGTTTGTTGAAGGGCTCTGCACATAATGCACTTCAAGTAGCTTGTGATTAATAACAGGAAGATGTTTATTTTTAAAAAGGCACTACCACATTAAGTAAAATTGGGTAAGCAAATTTTCTTTCATAGTCTTGATTTAAAGAAAAAATATACATCAATTTATAACGAAGCTCAGACAGGAACCTTGCATCCTCAGGGGGCAGTATTTCCCTCCCAACAGTTCAAGTAAAAACTTAATTATAGGCTTGTGTATTACATGATGCGATAGAGCAGAGGAAATTAAAAGCTGCAGCTATTCCAGTGTGCTCACTGCAAGTTTATTTCAGTTTCAATAAACGACTATCTAAATGCATCTTTTATATAAACTGTGCTGAAAAAAGGAGATGATCTAATTAAAAGATCTAAGACAATTTGAATATGTTAAAATCTTTTGTTTAGTTGTAAAATACAATTATAATATATTAAGTTTCAAGGTTTATGTAAGTAATTTACCAAATAATATTGCCTTTTCTTCTGTGTCCTTTGTAGCATTCTGTTTCCAAGAGGGCCTGATAAGATCTTCATTTATTTTGTAAATGTGATTCAGAAAAGCCAAACAACTGTGTTTTTATCAGCACTGTTACTGCCACTAACTGTAAATTAGAAGGGTCCTCCTATATCTATATTTTCTTCTGATTTGCTAGCAGAACCATAAAAGTTCTGTGTTGGAGTAAAGGGCACATAATAGAGCTATGCAATCTATTTAGAAGCCACAAACTTCCCTTGTGCCCTGTCATAATGCCTGATAATAGATAGCAACAGCATTGAACCTTTAGTGTTCAGTGCCTGGCAGACTGTGTAACCCTTTGTTTCAGACCTAAAAATGCAGTATGTATACTGCTGTGACAATGTCAAAACTCTATAAATTGTGAATCTAGAAAATTCTTCACAGACATATAATGAAATTCAGTTATGGCATGAATCTTGAACCCACATTCTATACTTGTACCTTTACTTGCTTCAAAAAATCATGCACTCTACTTGTTTAAAAAATTCTGTGTTCGTGCTGTACGAGAGGCTGGTTTGTAAGACTGTCTTCATGAAGACTTCTTATTCATGAACTCCAGCCATTTATTGCTGTTACTTAACACACTGAACTACTTTATTTTAGTAAACTGAGTCACAAGAGTTAATAGAAACCATCTCAACTGTATCCCAGTGAAATTTACTGCTTCTCTTTAGCATGTTGAAAAGGTACAAAGGTTACAGACATCATGTGCTGTGTAGACAGGTGCACGTTGGCCACAACGATACTGAGAAATAGAGTTGTGTCGTCCTGGAGGAAAAAGTTATGTTACTATGAAGAAAGTTAAAGGTCAGGAGGACCTCAAAGGTAGCAGTATTCTCAGGGCCAGCTAGACAGGCATAGATTGCATGGATCAGAAAGTGGTGACACAAGGATGGGCTTTCTGGGATAAGCCAAATCTGTACAAAAGAGATGGGCTCCATTTGAACTAAGAGGGAACCTGGCCACTGGAGGTCAGCCAGCTGGAGCTAGAGAGCCAGCAGTTCAGGGCAACTGATCCCAAAGGCTAGAGCTTAAGAATGAGAGCAGGGCAGTAAAGGTGGTCTGTATGTGTGAGGATCCTTAGAGAGGGAAATGAAATACAAGTGCCTGTATTCTAATAACATAAGGTTCGAAGCAGCAATAGGAGAACTGGAGAACTTGGTTCTAAATGACCATTTAGATATAGTGGGTGTTTAAGAAACCTGGTGGAATGGGGTATCCCTGGGTACATACTCTACAGATGGGACACCAAGGGATGTGTTGGAGGTGATGTTGCTCTATATTATCAGAGTGCACAGGGTTAAATATGCTAGAAAACATTAGGGGCATAAAGTTCCTCACTGAATCACTATAGGTGGACATATGGGCCCTAAGGGTTACTTTAAAAGTAGGAGTATACTATCACTCCTTGATCCCCTCTCATGGTTTTGGAGAGAATCTTGAGATGGAGAGAAAAATACAGTATGTGACTAAACTGGAAAAGGTTGTAATACTGGGTGAATTCATGTGCCTTCATATTGGGTAAATATTTGTTCGTCTTGTAGAAAATGTCACACCAATGTTTAAAAGAGGTTTTAGAGGGCATCCAAGAAATTACAGGTCAGTTAACATATATTTCAGAAAAATTAGCATAGTTATTAAAGACAGAATTATTAACCAAATTGAGGAATACATCCTGCCAAGGGAAAATCAGCGTGGGTACTGTAAAAAGAAATCCTGCCTTACCAACCTTTTGGAATGACTCCATTTGAACTAAGAGAGAACCTGGCCACTGGAGGTCAGCCAGTTGGAGCTAGAGAGCCAGCAGTTCAGGGAAACTGATCCCAAAGGCTAGAGCTTAAGAAGCATAGTTATTAAAGACAGAATTATTAACCAAATTGAGGAATACATCCTGCCAAGGGAAAATCAGCGTGGGTACTGTAAAAAGAAATCCTGCCTTACCAACCTTTTGGAATTCTTTGAGCAGTTAACAAGTGTATGGATAAGGGTGATCCGGTACACATTATATACTTCCATAAGGCTTTTGACAAGGTACAACAACAAAGACTCCTGAGTAAGCTAAGCAGTTATGAGCAAAGAGGGCAAGTCTTTTTATGGATTAAAACGGATTAAATGACTGGAAACAGAGTAGGGATAAATGGACGGTTGTTGTAATGGTGGCCCTGATGAGGTGTAAATTGTGTTAAATAAATAAGAATGTGAGCGGGGGGGGGGTCCCACAAAGACTGTTATTGGGACTGATGTTGTTTATAAATTATTGGAATTGGGGGCTAGTGGTGTAGTAGCCAAATTTGCAAATGATCCCAAAGTATTCAGAACAGTGTAAAACAAGATTGTGGGAAGTTAGATCGCTCTAAATCTCTCTAAGCAATGTGGCAAATGAAATCCAGTAAATTAAGTAAAGCTGATACACACTGGAACCAAAAAACTGTTAATTTCAAATATATGCTGAGGGAGTCTGAATAGGGTTGCCAGGTCCATTTTTGTCCCCAGCGGGGGATTTTGGGGGGGCGTTCCCAAAGGGGATGTCCCGGCTCCAAGCCCCACCTCCGTGGGATATCTCGCTGGCTGCATTCACTTATAGGGACTCCTTTAAGTGCCTGCAGCTGGAGGACCCCCCTGCCTGATCTCTGAGTGGCACTTATGCTTGGAGATTGGGCGTGTGGGGCCCTGTCCCACTGGCTGCATGCACTTATAGGGACTCCTTTAATTACCCGCAGCCTGAGGGCCCCCCTGCCCGACCTCTGAGTGGCACTTTTGCTCAGAGATTGGGCACATGGGGCCATGTCCCACTGGCTGCATGCACTTAAAGGGACTCCTTTAAGTGGGATGTTCTCGCTGGCTCTGTGCACTTAAAGCGACCCCTTTAAGTGCCTGCAGCCGGAGGACCCCCTGCCCGATCTCTGAGTGGCACTTTTGCTTGGAGATTGGGCGCGTGGGGCCCTGAATCTCCGAGTGGCAATGCTGCTTGGCGTTCGGGCACGTGGCCCACAGCCACCCCTCTCCCTCCTCTCTCTGAAGAGAGAAGGAAGGGGTGGCTACCGGTGTTGGGGCTTGGGGGTGGGGCTTCCCCCACTGGCTAGGTGGTGGGTAGAACCCCCCAAAGAGTGGGTAACCCCCACCAAACTGGGGGTTCTGGCAACCCTAAGTCTGAATTGACTGAAATTGAAAGAGATCTTGGGGTTCTAGTAGAAGATTGATTAAAATGTTTTCTTTGTGTTGCAGTAGTGAAAAAGGCAAAGTCTATGCTGAGAATAATTAGGAAAGGGACTGAAAATAAAACAGCCAATATTATAATGTTTCTATATAGATCTACAGTGTGGCTTCTGGTTGCTTTATCTCGAAAAGAATATTGCAGAGTTGGAAAAAGTCTAGAAGAGGGAAACCAAGATGACTGATGGACTGGAGCACCTTTCCTAATAGGAAAGGCTGAATTGTTGGAGACTTCTCAGTGTAGAAAAAAAGACAGGGCATGGTAGAGGTTTATAAAATTATGCTTGAGGTGGAGGAAATACAAAGAACTTTTCTTCCTCATCCATAATACTAGAACGTGGTGATGCCCAATGAGGTTGATGGGCAATAGATTCAGGACAGACAAAAGGAAATAGTTCTTTACTCAATAAGTAATTAAACTGTGGAATCCACGGTTGCTAGAGGTAGTTAGAGGTACAGGTCAGGGGAAATGAGGATTAGACAGATTCATGGTGGATAGATCTAGCAATGGCTACTCACTATGGCTAGTGTATTCAGAAAAGGCAGCTAACCTCTTATCAGGGGAAGGCCTTAGACTCTGTGCCATATTTGTTGTTCCTCTGGGGTAACTGACTGGCTGATGTGAACCAGTACGCTGGACAAGATGGACCACAGGTCTGATCTAATAGGGCTCCTGTTATGAAAAAGTATCTTTAGCTTTGAAACTTTTATACTGTGTTTTATTAGTGTGAATCCTCTAATACCATTACGTAATGATCCAATTTAGACAAAAGTGAAAGAATAACCCCTACCTATACTGCCACTAGCTTCAGAGTCAGAATGAAGCCAAACTGCATAGAGCAGATGGGAAGAAACTAAATCATGACCACCAGCCAATTTATGGTACATGACCTAGTGCTTGCTGGGATTATTCTGTACCACTCAGATAGGTAAATGATTCTTTGTTCACATTGTCTGCATTTTGACACTGAAAAGCGATTCGTTTCTGAAAAGGTGGTCCCAGGAGCTCATGTCTTATTGTAAAATAAGTGGTGAATTCCCTGAGGGTTGAACCTATGCAGAAGGAAACCTGTAACGGCAAACTGAGTATGTAATCAGAGAAATAGGTTTAATAGGCAAGATTTATATCTGCTACATTAGGTCTGCACGAATTTGCACTATATTTAGAAGGCCACAATAGACTCTTTTGTAACCTATACTCTGATATAATAAATGTTTAATATACATATAGTAGAAAAAGGAAGAGATAGCATTTTCCTCTTATACCTCCTTATAATATTCATACACTTTTACAATATCATTATAAAATGAAGCAATTATTGAAACTGTGACATTCCACATTCACAGTAAGTTGCCCATTGTATTATTCTTTTTCATCTGGAAGGAAGAAAAGCTGGAAATAATGTGTACTTTATGTGAAACATGGAATATAATGTTAACACATATGGATAAAATTAGCAATTGATATAAGAGTGTGCTAATTTCAGTGTTGCATAATGTATATTTTTTTAAAAAAACATGCAAAGCAAGAGTGCACAATCAGCATCTCTCAATAGTAAAGGCATAACTAATCGGCATTAAATAACTCTGAGTATTCCTGTTTAAGAATATAAAAAATGCCTTGCAATATCAGGCCAAACTGACCTAGTTCAGCATTCTTTATTAGAATCAAAGCAACTATCAGGTACTACACAGTCCACCAGAGACTGGCCACACACCCACCAATGGACTAAGAGATACCATTCATCCGCCCTTTTTATGTCGTTATGCTCCTAGTTAAGCTTGAACATACCTTGCAAATCCATTTGAAATAATGGAAAAGATGTGTTTTCAACATAGCTAAAACAGTCCTGTTAATATCACAAACAATGTACTAGGCAGGCATTGGTCTGTATCCTGCAGCAAGAACCTATATGCAAAAACAGGTTTTGTGCACAGTATGAATGCAAAAGCCAGTTGTGGACAGTAAGAGGCAAATGCAGACTCCACAGTCTCCCTTTATGCCTGGATCTATATATCAAGTCCTGAATCAGCTGCCTTCATGAAGATAAGCACTTCATCTTAATAGTATATCAGTTACTGCTAGACAGTAAAACATTATTATAAGCTTTTATTGGATCAATTGTGTTAGCAAGCTTTTAAAGTTGCACAGAACTCATTACAGGCAGCAGGAAGAATTCTAAATGTCTTGCTCCCCTCCAAACACATTATTTTATCAGCTGTATCATCTGAACAGTTTTGTACCCTCTGACTGGCAACCAATCTCCAAACAGAGGAAATCACTTATCTAATTTTAAACTTGGACTCATGGGGAACATTCCTGAGAAAGTCACAACAAGGTGGCCTTCAATACATAATAATGACACACACAGGAAATGCACCATTATTTATACATGTGACGCGCTGCAAATTGCTTCCATCATCAGAATTAATTGTAGTGATTATTAATGCAATGTTATGAACTGTCAGGACTGCTGTATGTAATTACAGTTGTGCAAATGCTTCATTACCTGCCTAATGAATTTGGCATATATGCACATGTAAACCACTGTTTTTGTTAACATAATGAAGGACATTTTCATTTTTTTATTTATTTAATTTTCGCAAAACCACTAGTGTGGAACTGGATCAATTATTTATTTATTTAATTTTTGCAAAACCACTAGTGTGGAACTGGATCAACCTATGTTATGAAGTTCAACCAGCCACTGTGAAAAGCCTTTGATCTCTGTGATTTATGTTCCCAACAACAGATGTACATTTGATTTATTTCATTAAAGCCTTCAAAAAAATTTATTCTGTTCCCTCTTGTTCACTTCTAAAAGCAAAGAGCAGCAGAACCACCACCCTGCCCAAAGTTGTTTGACTTCATACCCTAATTCTTACTTTAGTGTTCGCCTCTAAATAGTTGTAGAGGACATTGACACAGATGGTGAGATCTCCCATGTTGAAAGGATATCTTCGATTCCATCCTTGAGGTCCAAACTTGCGTCTTCCAGCAACACAGGTGTGAAAGTAGCAGAGGGAAAAGAAGATACTTTTGAACTCCTGTTCCCTGGTACATAATTCAAGTGTATCCTATTAAACAAAGAAATATGAACAAAATTTGTACCAAATCACCAAGAGACTGCATCTGTGCTTTTCTTATGATAATTGCTTCTCTCATATGTCAACAGGTAAGCTAGAAGAGGTAGAATCTATTAGTATATTCAGTTCTGCAGATACTGCTTAAATGAAATGTAATGCGATTGTTACCAATGCAAGGGAATTCTCTGGGCATAATGGCAGATACTTCTATGCTACTTCTTGGACATAGACCATATACTGCATTACACCGGACTAGTAGTGTAACAATAAAACTGCAAGTAATTCAAGGCAACATGTTGGTATTCTTGAAGATATCATACATATGAGAAAATGCATGTACATCGGACATGCCTAACATATGATCCACTAAGCTAAAGGCAGCCTACCAGCAGGCTTGATAAGCCTGTTTTTATGCTAGTTAATTACTGTAAAAATGGGAATTGTCAAGCATCTGGAAGACCCCAATAAATGGCTCATGTGGTGCTTTTGGGATACTACACCACAAGTTGTGAAGGCCTGATGTGCATTACAGGTCTGCTGCACACATCAGTTGCCCAATCAATACACTTCTGGCAAAATAGAAAAACAGGTTGCTTACCTGTAACTGATGATCTTTGAGTGGTCATCCGTGCACTCACATCTCTGAGATATAGTGTGCCTGTGCCGACCTCTATCAGTAAACTTGAAAGCTAAAGGGATTTTTGCGCCTGCTCTCGAGTCACGTGCAAGAGCTCCAGTGCACATGACTACAGGGAGGGGCACGACGATCCTGCCAGTTCCTTCTGACCGCTGCCATCAGTTTCAGAGCCAAACAAGGGACTGACAGCAGTGGGGGAGGAGGGCGGGTGGTGTGAATGCACAGATGACCACTCAAAGATCATCAGTTACAGATAAGCAACCTTTTTATCTTTGTGGTCTCTGTGCATCACACCTCTGGGAGATTAACAAGCAGAGTGCCTACCTGAAGGAGAGTGCTGGAAGGTCCTCAGACACACACTGACTGAAACACAGACCATCCCACCGAAGTCTGCTGACGGAGACGCACATCTAGGGCATAATGCTTCACAAACGTGTGAGGGGTGGCCCAGGTTGCTGCATTGCAAATGTCACGAAGCGGTGTGCACTTCAGGAAGGCTGTAGACGTGGCTAAGGCCTGGGTGGAATGAGCATGGAGCGGCCCCGGGAGTGGTTTCCTAGCCAACAGGTAGCAAAGTTTAATGGTCTCCACAATCCACTTGGACCGTTTCTGTGAAGAGAGTTTGCGCCTGAGCGAAGGTGTGGCATAGGGGATAAAGAGGACCGGAGTCTTACAAAAAGCCCTCGTCTTGTCCAGGTAAAAGAGCAGGGCCCTTTTTACGTCCAGGGTGTGGAGATGACTCTCAGTATCATCCCTTGGAGCTGGGGGGGAAACTGGGAGAACAATGTTCACCTGAAAATGAAACCCCAAGACCACTTTGGGTAGAAAAGAAATATCAGGAGCTAGGGAGACACCATCCTGATGAAAGGCCAGATAGAGAGGGTCACAGCAAAGAGCTGACAGCTCGCTTAGTCTTCTAGCAGAAGTAATGGAGACCAGAAAAGCCGTCTTCCAGGAGAGAAGCTGCAAGCTGCATCGGCCAAAAGCAGTGGCAGATCCCGGGCTGGCGTGAGGTAACGAAGTGGAGGAGAAAGACGGATGAGCCCTCTGAGAAATTTCTTGGTAAGCGGGTGAGTAATCACTGAGTAACCCTCAATTGGAGGATGGTGTGCCGAAATGGCTACCAGATACATATGAACTGAAGCATGGTTGAGACCCAAGTCCAGACCAGAGTTCCCTCTAAGCTGAGTAACTGTGAGCTAGATCACAGTTTTTTAGCTTCTGGCTCACACATTTTTGTCTTAGCTCAGGAAGAACAGCTCCAGAGCAAACTAATTTATGCAATAGCCAAATCACTCGCTCACAACTTTAATGCCACTAACTCACAAAGTAGAATTTTTTGCTCACAAGACTCCACAGCTTAGAGGGAGCATTGGTCTAGACGAGACAGTAGGAAACCAAAAATGGAAAACAAGTCTGAAGGAGGTGGGGGTAGCCCAACAGAAGTAAGATAACTCAAAAATTTATTCCACTTGCCATTATAGGATTTACGGGTGGAAGGTTTCCAACAATTCAACAAAACAGGGTCTATCCTCTTCTTGAGTGTTGTCACTGAATTCTCCATGCTGTGAGTTTCAGACGTGGTACATTGTGATAAAGCACCAGACCCCTTTGGGCGAGGAGAAGATCCGGTGCTGCCAGGAAATGGTGAAAGGAAGCCCTTGGAAAGCTGGAGCAGAGTGGGGAACCAGTGCTGTCGAGGCCATCATGGAGATATGAGGATACACCTCAGAGCCTCGCGTATGATCTTGTGAATCACTCTGGTAAGTAAGGGAATTGGAGGGAACATGAACAAGTGCTGGTTGAACCATGGGTAAAGGAGACCGCCCCCTAGAGAGGGGTGATCCACTCCCGTCCTTGAGAAGAACAGACAGCATTTTCTGTTTTGTCTTGTTGTGAAGGCATCTACCACCGGGTGGCCCCATATATCAAACACTGGCTGGAGGTATTTCCAGTTGAGTTCCCATTCATGTAGGGATGCTCCCCCCCCCTGCTCAAAATGTCTGCAGTCATGTTTTGAGAGCTGGGAAGATGAGCTGCGACCAGGAAGATCTTCCTGGACTGACGCTTGTCCCAAATCTCCAGAGCCACTCTACATAGGCTTCTTGAGACTGTGCCACCTTGACAATTTATGTAACACAAAGCCGTGGTGTTGTCTGTCAGGACAGTGACTGTATGGTGGGACACCATGTGGCAAAACGACTGGAGGGCATACTTCATAGCCAGAAGCTCCAGGAAGTTGATGTGTTTGTGTGATAGGTGAGTCTCCCAGTTGGAGCCCACAGACAAGCTGTTGAGATATGTGCTCCAGCCCCATAGAGATGCATCCGTCATCATGGTCACGGACGGGGCTGTCAATCCTCCCACCATTCTAGGGAGGCCAGTATGTGTGTGTGGGAGGTGAAACATTGAGACTGGGGTTGATGCTGGGGGTGGAATTGTTTCAGGAACCACAGCTGTAGCGGTCTCATGTGGAGTCGGGCAAACACAATCACCGCAGTTGTGGTGGCCATCATTCCTAAAAGACATTGGAGCTGTCTTCCTGATGCATTGCCCTGCAAATGCAACTGTTGAATCAGACAAATAATGTCTTCTGCCCTCTTGGGGGGAAGGAAAGCCTTGCAAACCTGGGAGTCTAGAATCACCCCTATGAACTGGACCCTCATGGAGGGATGAAGCATCGACTTCTTGTGGTTTATACACAGGCCCAGAGAGTTCAACAATGCCAGGGTCGAATCTATGTGCTGTAGGAGAGCCATTTCGGAATCTTCCACCAGCATTCGATCGTCTATATATGGGAAAATCTGTATCCCTTGCAGGTGCAGGTGGGCAGCAATGACCACCATCATTTACGTAAATATCTGGGGGCCTGTGGACAGTCCAAAGGGAAGGGCTTTGTACTGGTAATAATGGTCCCCTACTGTGAACTGTGAACTTAACCACTGTGAGCTGCGGTGGCTCAAGTGGTTAAGACGCTGAACTGCAGGCTGTGGAAGGTCAGTAGTTCAGCAGTTCGAGACCCAGGTGCCGCAAGATGGAGTGAGCTCCCATCTCTAGTTCCAGCTCCTGCCAACCTAGCAGTTCGAAAGCAAGAAATTGCAAGTAGATAAATAGGTACCACTTCGGTGGGAAGGTAACAGCGTACCGTGCGCCTTGGTGTTTAGTCATGCCGGCCACATGACCACGGAAACGTCTTCAGACAGCACTGGCTCTTCGGCTTTGAAACGGAGATGAGCACCGCAACCCTAGAGTCGGATTCGACTGGCTTTCGAGCAAGGGAACCTTTACCTTTACCTTTTACTGTGAACCTCAGTAACTGTCTATGACTGTGATGAATCGTGATGTGGAAATAGGCATCTTGTGGGTCCAGGGTTGGAGAGGACCAATGTTCCCTCTAAGCTGTGGAGTTCTGTGAGCAAAAATTCTACTTTGTGAGCTACTGGCATTAGTTGTGAGCAGGTGATTTGGCTGCTGCATCAATTAGTTTGCTCTGGAGCCATTCTTCCTGAGCTAAGGCAAAAATGTGTGAGCCGGAGGCTAAAAAATTGTGAGCTAGCTCACACTAACTCAGCTTAGAGGGAACACTGGAGAGGACCCACCTGTCTGACGTTATTTGCCTCCAGGCCGAAAGGTAAGGATGGAGGTGAGTGGGTCATAGTGGTACAAGCAGAAGTTTTCAGTCAAAGGCCCTCTTTGGGGCCTTTGGGAGTCTTGGGTCTGGATTGGGTAGTCATAGCAAATCTAGATTTGTTTCCATATGAACGAGAAGGTGTATGTGACCACGATTTGTTCCAGGATTTCGATTTGCTCTGTCTAGAGAACGAAGAGACCCCCAGATTATGGGAAGTCTTAATACTCTTATCCAGGTCCTGGAGAACAGTGTCTGTGATGGAACTGAATAAGCTTTCTCCCTCAAAGGGAAGGTCCTCCATGTATGACCTAGTATCATGCTGCAGAGAAGTGGACAGCAACCAGGCATGGCGACGGAGTGCAATAGCAGAGTTAAGTGTCTTGGCTGCTACATCTAGCAGATGCTCGGCTGAGTTGAGTTGGTATTTGGCTAACAGCATACCTTCTTTCTGGATCTGTCTGGCCTTGTGGTTGAGGTCTTCAGGTAGGGATGCAGTAGACTCAGACAATTGCTCCCAAAGGGCATATTGGTACCTGCCCATGCAGGCAGCGTAATTTGAGGTTTTAATGCCCAGTGCACCAGTCGAATAAAATTTTCTCCCGAAGGAATCCAACTTTTTTCCTTCTTTATCAGGAGGTACGGAGTGAATGCACCTGCCTTTTGAAGACGAGTTCACCGCCACAAAGTTCAGTTTCAGATGTGTGAACAGGAACTCAACAGCTGTTTCCTGGACCTTATACATACGGTTGATTCTGTGGCTAGAAATGGGAGTGGAGGCTGGGTGAGGCCAAGGAGCCTTTCACGGCCTGCAGCAGTACTGAGGTCATGGGAAGGGCAACAGCTGTTGAGGAGTCTATCTGGATAATATTGAAAACTGTATCGGTAACCGCGGGAGAAGGCTGTACTGTAGACAGAGTCAGGATATTGGCCATTCTCTTGATAAACTCTCAATAGAACTTTAGGACTTCTGATGGAGAAACTGGGAGGTCCTCTGATACCTTCTGTGGTGGGGAAGGATTTTTTGGATGTTCTGTACTGTTATCACCTGATTCTTGTGAGGCATTGGACGAGTCAGACTGGTCCAATGGATCCAAGTACTGGACTGGGATTTTCGGTGCCGAAAGTGTCGGCACCACTGGGATTGCTTTCTGCTTTGTCACAAATGTATTTTTAAGACGCTTTCCCATCAGTATCGAAGGCTGTGGCAATGGTTTCTCCGGTGTTGGTTCCTGATACCGAGTGAGGCGGGAGGACATGGATTGTCAATCCCATTCTGTCGGCATGTGAGGTGGGAGCCAAGGCATGCTGGTCGACAGGGGGTAAGCTCCATACGGGAATTGCCATTGGTGTTGGTCCCATGGGGCTGGAGGTGGGGGAAGCAGTCCCAAAGATTGACCCCGATCATCAACAGATGAGCAGCAAGGGGAGGGATGTGCAGAGTTGTGGTCTTCCCGACCGGAGTCGAGACCCTCGACACTGGAGGATTGGGATTGCTGAGTTAAGTCTGTGTCCTGTTCAGAGTCCATGAGCTGTATCGGATGCAGCATGGGTGAGGACTAGTGAGGACCACGGACTGGTGAATCAAGCAATTTAGACGCAAGCACAGACGATGGTTCTGGTTCTCGCAGAGGTGTTGATGGAACCTTAAGTGGGGAACCCTTGGTTTGGTTGAATCTCTCTTGTGCTTCTTCTGGTTGAAAGGTTTAAGGTCCTTACCCTCTCTGCGTTTCTTAGCAGGGATGTGGGTTTCGAACTTGGATGCTGGGACCGAGCATTTGAGCACCAGTCAATCAACATCAGTAGGAGCCAGTGTCAGAGACACTGCAGCAGTTGTGGGGTCGACATCGATGCATGGCCCGACGTAACCTGAGGCGATGCCATCAGAGGAGAGAGTGCTGACTCCAGCAGGGCAGTATGAAGCCTTGCAGCTCTGTTCTTCCTCGTTTGTTTCGAGAACAAGAGCCAATGGGGTGAGTTTCCCCGAGGCACAAAAGACAGAGGGAGTGTCTGTCAGGGGGTGCGATCTTACTGTTGCACTGCAAACACTGTTTAAAGAAACCCCACTGTTTGGCCATAGGAGCCAAGTAGGCCCAAGAAGAAAGAGATCCTAACACCATGACGGTCCGAAGGAAACTGGCGGGATCGTTGTGCCCCTCCCTGTAGTCATGCGCACTGGAGCCTTTGCACATGACTTGGGAGTGGGTGAGAAAATCCCTTTAGCTTTCAAGTTTACCGATTGGGGTCAGTGCAGGCACACTACATTCCAGAGGTGTGATGCACAGAGACCACAGAGAAGATCCATCAGTTTACTACAAAGCTGCCCATCTGGTTTCTACCAGACTATACTGGGGAAAAACGAATGTGGATAACAGTAACTGTTTTTTGAGACTTTTTGGTGGAAGGAATTTAAATGCATATTTGTCTCATCAGTTTGCACCTCTGAGAGTCAGTTGCATGGTAAAGACAACCATATCTCTCTATCAGTAGAATGGTTTACTACATGGCAACTATTTTATTTCCTGCTGGTGCATGATCCTAGTCCATGGTACATGTGTGCATGGGGGAGAGGGTCATGAACATCAAACCACAATGCACTCTTCTGGTTAACTGCAGGAATATACATTGCAAGATAAGACCTCCTGTGACACCTGGGAACTGATTTTGCTGAACTGAAAACCTACAGATGTCACGTTCAGTACTCAATGGCCAGGGCAAGGTAAATCCTTTCCCCAGAAAACAATCAATGCACAACTTATCCTAACCTGGTCAAAATTGTACAGAGCAGCATGAAGGTTTGTTAGCATTCCAGTTGGAGGTTCATTAATAATTTTAATGGAGTTTTCTAATATTCCTTGAGGTATGACATGTTCTTCGGGAGTTGGAGCTGGTTCAGCACTAATAAAGACACGGAAGCCTGGGTGACTGTGTTTGCCGTATTCCTCCAGCAGTTTTTCTAAAGTCCCCAACCATTTGACTACAAGGTGTATATTCTGTATGAGAGAATGAGACACTTTCATTGTAAGAACAAGAACAAAGTTTGAGTCCAGTACAAGTTTATCATTTTAAAAGGATAAGGCCTAATTACGCTGTTTTCATTTCATTATTGCACAGTTGAATAACAATGAACTGGCAACACTCCAAGTATCATTTAATTCTAAAATAATTTCAAGAATAGGGAGGAGTGTAAGAAAGTTTCTGTTTCAGTAGCTTTTACATTAACAAGGACTACATTATCTGTAGGTGGTGTTAGGAAACTGGGTTTTACAAAGCATTTGAATATATAAATTATGCCTTCTGCACCCAATAACTGGCTGTCTCCTGAGCTCGGAGACTGTTCAGTAGAATTTTATGTTAATTATAGTCCACCTTTCTCCCAGGGACTCAAGACTGGTTATATAACGTATTACAAGGAGAAATCTAATAAACAAGGTAATAGGACTAGGACTGCAGAAATCTGAAACAAGGCATATTAAAACATGCAATATTAAACAATGCAATAAATAATATTACTTAAGTAGAAATATAATGCAAATTATTTGAAATATCAACACATAGGGCTGAAATATTTTCTCCCTCCAAAGAATACATGACATGTGCAGGATATTCAGAGATGACGGACACTGCACATATGGCACAATAACAGCCCCACTTTAACTCCAGTCTCAGAGATACATTTGGTGAAACATCATCTCCCATTCCTGAAGCAGCCATTTTGGAGGAGTGAGGACTTAGCAGCAGCCAATTAAGACAGGCAGCATTATGTTTTGTGGTTTTTCATAACTGTTAAGATAAACAGAAAGTTACAAGTGCCAGAAACACTCCACACACCTCCATAAACCTCTTCTCTCAGAATTGCACAGAGCGTATGTTGATCATTTATGTTACTAACATATTTCATTGGTTAAGCATGCATGGCATCAGCCACTGACTGAGCACATAAAGAACATCAATCACACCATTTTGCACTTACTTGGAGAATAACCCAGTGCCCGTACTTGGCAGCTTTCTTTAATGCCTCCTCTGCAACAATCTCTTGTCCTTGTCCTAAAGAGATATTGTGAAATTTTCCAGAGTCGATGGTGAGGCCAAGTTTTTTGCCTGCAAGTGAAGTAATGGGGGTGGGAAGGTAAACAAAAGGGTGCATGTGGAGGGGGGGGAGATAATGCCCCATTAATTTCACTATCACTGGGACAATGCACATTCGTTTTCTGAAGCACTTCACTCAACACTATTTCAACAAGCAAAATTGCGAGCTCTCAACAGCAGTCTTACTGCTGGTATTAGGGGGAAAAAGGCATACAGAAATCTGCTCCCTTGGTTTTAAGATAATGAACCTTTTGACATTTTGATAGATGCTAGGTATTGTTACTGAGCTTTATAAACTCATACAGGGGGTGCAAACCATTTCCCTTGTGGAAAAAAGGGAGCAACATGTGGTAGCTATCACATCAGTTTTTTAACTGATTGGTTCAGTGGGTAAATGCACAGGCTTCTCACCTTGTGAGGCCTGAGTTTAAATTGAGCACAGTCAGGTCACAGCTGTATTAACCTGGTATTCTCAGCAGAGTCGGTGGGGAATAGTAATCCTAAGTACAAAGCGACAGTTTCTTACACAATTGAATATAGTTTGTATAATGACCATTATTTAGTCACAGGGGGCACAAGATTACATGAGCATGGAGAAAATTGCCCTCTGGCCCTCATCTAGTCAAAAGGTAAGAAACAGCACAAAAGAGCCTGCATTATGCCAAGCAGAGGAATGTTCAATCTAAAAATTTCTTCATGCTGTAGTGCTAATAGCCTCACACTTTTTATCCATCCTTCCATAGTGAATGAAGGGTTAGGGCAGAGGGGAAGAAATCTTTAAAACTTAACTCTTGTTGAGGAAAACAATTCCAAATTTAAATCTGCTTTATTCTTTATAATGAGTATTTGTGGGACTTTTGTGAGCTTAACATGTAATTAATTAAAGACCAACTCTCACTCTGTCTAAGTCAAAGCACAAACCCCCATTGTTACCAATCACAGCCTATGCAGTAAGAAAAGGTCTCTGGACGCTGCAAATCAGCAACAGAAAGAAAAAACCATCAGAGAGACTTCCTGCTCCTACAGCCATTTTAGAATTCCTGCCAAAAAGCCTGTAAATGTAAAATGCCCTCCCAATCAAACCAACTCCCATTCTCCTTTCCAACACTGCACCAATACAGATGACCCCCCCAGCTTTATCCATTCAACATTAATGTGTCTCACATGTTCTTCATCAACTCATGCGAGTCTGCACCAAGCATTCCACAAAAGGAGACAAGGACGTGTATTTGGACAGAACTGCATACATTACTGATTTGCACCTCTTCTATTTGCATAGTACATTCTGTTTACAGAATGTGGGTTTCAATTTTTTTCAATCAGAATTTGGAATGTTGAATATTCGCAGGCCTGAATTTTCAAACAAACCTGGTAATTCTTAATGATTGAAACAGGCTCACCAAGTGTCTCCAAGTCTTTAAGAGGGTCAACTCCAGGAGAGAGAATGAAAAATACTGCAGTGGCTGGACTGCTTTCTTCATAGGATTTAGCCATGTCTATTCTAGTTCCAGCTACATATTTAGGGCCTAGTTTTTCTTCCACAAAATTCCTACAGAAATGTACAAAGAAACAGGAGAATTAGAGCTTAGCTCATATACAGTTCTTGCCCTTTGGTAAGAGCTATTTGTTTAATTAACTGGGGGTATCAGCAGAGCAATCTCTTTAAATGGAAGTGAGTAGAGTGCTAACATGAATGTTCAAGTGCGTGTACAGTAGAGATGGCAGGAGTCAGTATATCAGCAGAGCAGTCTCTTTAAATGGAAGTGAGTAGAATGCTAACATGAATGTTCAAGTGTGTGTACAGTAGAGATGGCAGGAGTCAGTACACATCTGTGTGTAAGTCTCTATGTGTATACAACCTAGTCTGTATGCAACTATGTACTGTGGCTGCGAAACAGAAATAAGGCTGGGGGAGTGGGTTAGGTTGGTGTTTAGCCTCATTGTGTCATCTGTTTTTTTCAGGGTCCATGTATCATTTTTTGGAATCTCCTAAAATATCCTTTCCGCTGGGTTCCACCATTCCACAGGAATAAAAAGTGGAACTAAAGTTCTGGGCAATGGCTTGAAAACCAAACATCTCCACTGATCAGTTTGGTATTTTAGTATTATCAGAAGTCACTAATCTAACATCCAGTCTGCACAAACAAGATAGGTACCTGTATCACCACTTTAAACCAAAACTGTACAAAAGCTACTTGTGACATCCTTGCTTATAGGGGAGACAGTTTTACCTTTAAATCACCCTCTGTGTACATAAACTTGGTAGATTTATGCTGCCACCAGGAATTAAAAATTCCAAATCTCTCTCTTTTGGTAGAATGACCCAGGGTCTGGGCACTTCAGAGGACTATGTGGCCTTGAGGAAGGTCTATTCTGATTTCTGGGATAAGTTTAAACAAAAATTGATTTATTTAATAAAGAATAAAATAGGTTTCTGGTTATTTTGAACTGTTGTTGATGAAAGAAACTTGTAAATATAACTGGCAAACCTTGGTGTCACAAACAGTCTCTCAGACTTCTAAAACTTATTCACACAGAATTGACTCAAAAACTCCCATAGTCCCACAAACTATGCTCTCTTCAAACTTCACACACAGAATCACTGCATAGACACCTCTCCTCCCACTCTCTGTCATCAGCCAATCACATCACACTTCTCTTCAAACTTCACACACAGAATCACCGCATAGACACCTCTCCTCCCACTCTCAGTCTTCAGCCAATCACATCACACTTGTCTCCTTCTATCACTCTTCTTACAGTACTGCCGTCAAACTAAACATTTAAAGAAACACACACCCCAAAACATTAAATCATTACACTGCTCCCATGTAATGGTCCTTCTATATGGTACATTTTTATGTGGTTTCCCTATAACAGAACAAACTAAAAAAAAAGTGATGATCAAACCACTTCTGTAGTTTGCTCTATTATGGGGCAAGCCACATATAGATGTACCACATAGAAGAACCATTACATGGGAACAGCTTTCATACAGTTTTAATTTAATGATACAGGTACCCACCTTGTGGCAACCAGCTAAAAATGAGCTAAATATGAATGACTATATTGTGACACAGGCTCCATGCATTTGGATTTAAAGCATTTCTGGTATAGCTATATGCTCATATAAATCTAGCCCAGTTTATATGCCAACTGACTCACCATGGGGAGACTCATCATAGGAGGGAGCACTGAGCTAATCAGTAGAGCATCTGCTTCACGTGCTTTTAATGTCCTAAATCCAATCCCTGGCATCTCCAGTTAAACCTTGAAACAACAGGTGTTGGGAAAGACCTTTGTCTGCCTAAGCCCCTGCAAGTCACAGTAGACAAAACTAGGCTAGATGAACCAATAGTCTGACTCAGTAGAGGGCAGCTACATCTATTCTTTGGTGTCACACGTTTCATATTATTTTGTTTTTATGGTATACCACTTCAAATTACATTCGACAGAGAATGCAGATTGCTTGAAATAAAGAGATGAAGGACTAACAGGTATGAACGTGGACAGCCTGTGTAGTATTATAATTAAAGTGGGCAGACTAGGATCAGGGAGCCTTGGGTTCAGATCTCCATTCCGCCATGAAGCTTGCTGGGTAACTTTGAGCCAGTCATTCCTCTCTCAACCTCACCTATCTCACAGAGCTGTAATGAAGATAAAACGGCAGATGGAGTGCTGTCTATGCTGCCCTGACCTCCTTAAAGGAAATGTGGGATAAAAATGCGCTATCTAATTACAAACAATTTCAAACGGTATACCTGAGGGCGTAGGTCATCCGATCTGGGCGTAAAGCTCTTAGTATAATTAGCTTCTGAAAAGAACTTTTGCTTTTCCACTCCTGAGGAAGCTTCTCCTTTTCTGGGCATTCTGCATCAACCCATTTTTTCCATCTCTTAGCAGAACCTTCTATATCTCTATCTAATCCTCGGAATTCATCCATTAGGGCAATGGCCTGTAATATTTCAGCAACACACATTAGTTACTGGCATGTAGGCCTGATCTGTGCCTGAAGAGGTTATAATGAGGTGGCCAAGTGCAAAAGTGGTACCCAGTCCTGTACCCCTGCACTGAAGAATGATGTTTTTTCAAGGTCTTCCTAGGGTAATGATTCCCTGTAAGTGGAAAATGAACTCAGTATGCAAAGAGGTAAGCAGCAGCCTTTCTCCCTGATGTTCTGATTTGTATTTGTTTTGTTTTGAATTTGCAATTTACATCTGAATCCTTTGTTCTGTGACTCATGAACTTTGAATTTCCCCTATTTGCACAATTTATTTATATGAATTTTCAAGATTTGTATTAAGATTATTTTGTATGTTTGTTATTGCTGATTATGCAAATAATCTGTAAACATTATATTTAGTGTATTTGAGTAGTTTTGGAGGTTTAATTATGTGGAGGATTTTTCCTTTTTTTGTATTCACTTCATCCGTGTATGTGCAAGACAGGCAAAGGCTATTTGTGTTAGGAGACAAATAAATTGTGATAGTATCAGTTGCTTTTCTAATCACCTACATTATACAAGGTAGCAAATTGTTTAGGATTCTGTTAAGTCTCAGAACCACCCATTCTGACTGATTTACCAACAACAGTCAAGTTTCTATATACCGGGGATCCAGTGTGGAGATGAATTTGTGCTTCAGTGAGCCTAGAGAGGTCTCAAGGAGAATTAACAAAAGGATATACTGCACTCCCACCACCAAAATGTTTACAATTGATGCAAGAGCACAAATTCCTTATGACAGTTGTCATTTGATAACAACAATGCAACGGAATTTACCACATAATCATTATTCACACAATGTGAGGCATATGAGCATACATTATGGGAGACAGAAATTTCTTTGGTCAATTCTTTCTAGACTAGATATTTTCATTTGGTTACCTTTCACCTTTTTTTGAAAAAATCAGGATTATTTGCACTTTTGAAAATTAGGGGGGAAAGTGCATTAAAGAAAGCAAAAGAGCAAAAAAGCAATGCAAAAGAGGTAGTTGCCAGTAAGTTAAATCTGTTCAGATATATGGGCTACTGCTGCTTTCATTATCTAGAAACATGATAAAATATCTGAAAAAGAGTTTCTGGACTTAACCCGAATGGCACTCCATGACTGAGTAGTTGCAAAGTCCACAGGGCTTTTATAAGTGTGTTCAACTGTGAATCGCAGCAAGAAGTTCAATTCAGTGAGTTCTATCTCTTTATTTCTCAGCAGAATCTAGAAAGTGAACAAAATGTGGAGAGGCTATTCATTCAATCTGATCCCCTATTACTGAAAGCATACATATTTTTATTACAAATATTTCTCACTCTGCGGCCCTAGTCAGACATTATTTATATAGCAAAAACCAAACTCAGGTCCACCATACCCTTGCCCTGCAGTCCTAATATAGAAATGAACATCTGACTGGCTAGAATACTTGGTTTATGTATACCTGAGAGCTCCCTGAATCTGTTATCCCAGTTCCCCTCTTTCAGTAGTCCAGAGTATAGCCTGGCTTTACGCTGTCCTATCCCAGCATCACCTGTATTCTTCTTTACCAGCCCTACTGTGCCCAGACCAGCACAGCTGGATAGAGAAGGCTGTGACCAGCAAGGATGAGTATAGTGGTGCCTCCTTTCTCCACAGCTGGATCTTTGGCCTTCCTTGAGGTGAGACGAGTGGTGGGGCAGGAGTGGCATGGCAGTTTTCCAGGGCTGTTTTGGTCTACTGGTCTGACCCTGTGCTACCCTAAATGTTTTCCAAGCACATCCTTACCCAGCCACCCTGAGCCCATTCTCGGGGTAGGGTAGGGTATAAATAAATTAATTAAATAAATAAAATTTAAAAGCTCCACACATTTTGCTTGGTCTAGCCTTGGCCATGTTTAGTTTTTCACAGTCCCTGGTCTGATAAGGAAGGAAATCCCCTTGGAAATTCTCTTCAGCTGGAACTGGGGCCTGAAAGGATTAGTGATCAGGACTTTAGCAGTCAAGTCTGTCCCCAGTTTATCATGCACAGTTGTGTCTTGTCCCTGGCACTTGCAATGCAATTTAAATGTGCTTGTGCTGTACCAACAAGTTTGTTTCCAGTCTGAAATGCTACAAAAAATAATCAAAGTATTAGTGACATTTTCTTACCTGAAAGGTTGTCTGGATTAGAAAGATCAGCTTGTCTTTTTCAAAGAGTCCCTGGCCTACATAGAGGAAAGTGAAATATGTAATAGCTTCTGTCAGGTTGGAGATACGCTCCTGGATATCCTCTGATGCCTCTGCTTGCTCAATTGCTTTATGAAAAACAGTGTTGAAAGCCTAAAAGGACATAGAATCAATTTATCTCACTTGTCAGAATTTCCTCTGGTAAGAAAATGTTACTGGCAGCTGGTTCTAGGCTTCTAGAGCAAGGGCCCAACAACCTAAAATCTCTAAAAACAACACTGACAATGTATTATCATTTCTTGGGGAAAATGGTAGCCATTGCCCTGAAGTATCTGCCATAATCTGCACACTGGTCTGCTCCAGCTGGAGTTTAATGGTACATGGAGATTACTCATTACATTCTGTACTACTATACAGCAAGTGAGAAACTGTACAAACTTGCTTCTTTAAATATGTGCAGAGCTATACCATACAAGAACATGATGTGCAAAATAACAGTGTTTATATATTTTGCTAATTGCTGCATTCCATTCCCATAGTGTTTTATGCACTCCAGGCTCGACAATAACAGACAAAGACCATTATTAATAATGCAACCTCATTATTTAGTTGCACACCTACATACAGGAGCTCAGAGGACTGCTAACGTGTTGTCCCTTCCTAAACTGCTTTTTAATGCTACTTTTCCCTTGAAGGTTGGAGACCAACAACTGCTTTTAAGAAGGCAGTATGATAATGCCATTGTTGTTGTCCATGGTGCACATATTCATTTGCTTCCCCCCTGCTATTCTCTGATCAAACAAATTTTGCAAGTTTCAAAACAATGACCCAAACCTAGTAAAACCTGTTTGACTAGACACAAGGGGTGCATGGGGAGCAAAACAATGCTCTTACCATTAGCAGCAACAGCTCCATCACACTACTTATAGCTTTCTACAAAAACAAATCTGTCTCCAGCCTTGGTCTCATGAAGCAAATGGCACTGTGCTTCACTTTTTAGTAGCAGAATTTTAAAAAAATTACCTTCAATGAAAACTGATATAATGGGTTGATTTTGTTCAGATCATGAATTACAAAGTAAAGAAGAGATGCTCTTGCAGCTGCTGGCCGGTAGTGCTCTCTGGCTTCATCGATATTAACTTCATTTTCTTTGGCTTCTTTTACCTGTACGATAAAACATTTGAAAATAAAGCAAGGAAGCCACCATTATTATATCAGAAACAGCTGACAGTTCAGTTCTCAAAGTGGCCCACTGGCATTCTCTGCAAAGGAGCTTGAGGCAGGAGAACACTTAAATCTACATCTATTTGTGGCACATTTGAACTGACACCCTCCCATCCACATTTTTAAAAACTGGCATTTGTGAGAAACACGTAACAGTGATTTAAGGTGAAACGAACTGTTCTGATGAAGAGGGAAAACAGGTTTTCCAGTGACTGCAAGTCTGCGGGGTCAAGACTGAAGTAGCCTCCCCGTCTGAGCTCCTAAAAACGTCAAAACAAGATTAATAGAGGACTCTAAAGCTAACAGTCGTTCATTGAGAGGAATGGGGCAGCCAAAAGGAGCAAAAGGAGGTAACCCCCCCCCCCAGAACCTCAACAAACAGAGAGACAAACAGAGAGAATAATGCAATCTTCGGAAGAAGAGTCTTTTCCCCTGTTGGAAGCAGATACAGACAAAGAAGCAACAACCCGAATGGGCAAAAACACACACGTGAGGACTCAATAACAAAAAAACCCCATCCAAGCTATGTTTACAGAGATGAAAAGAGAACTAACGGAAATTATCACCCCAATTCATCAAAAGCTTGATGCCATGAATCAGAATATAACTGACTTGAAAGAGAAAACAGATAAGGCACTTACTGAAGCAGCTAACAATACGAAAGCAATAGAAGAATTAAAGACTTTTGAATCATGGAGCAAAAGCAAAAATTATACTCTTGGACATTAAAGCCCGTGAAAGGAAAATCAAATTTAGGGAATTTCCCCAAACTTTGCAGTGGATAAAGACCTCACGGTCTCTTTAAATGAATGGCTTCAAACTTTGCTGCAGCTTCCGGCTCCACTGATTAGTCAAGCTTATAGTTTGAATCCATTGCAAGCTGAATCACCAGCTTTGATCCCTGATATAATGGCTGAACTGACGTCAAAGCAAAGAAGATTGTGCTGGAAGCCGCTAAGAAGAGTAATGGGCTTCAACTGGAAGATACACAAGTTCAAGTATATCAAGACCTACCGTATGAGATCTTAACAGCTTGACGGAACTTGACAGTGATGCTCTGTCTTCTTGGTGCTTGGGGGGGGGGTCAACA
>NW_015170311.1:53976-67883 GCF_001447785.1 Gekko japonicus | reverse complement strand
GTTTCCGTGGTCATGTGGCCGGCATGACTAAACACCAAGGCGCATGGAACGCTGTTACCTTCCCACCGAAGCGGTACCTATTTATCTACTTGCCATTTCTTGCTTTCGAACTGCTAGGTTGGCAGGAGCTGGAACTAGAGACGGGAGCTCACTCCATCATGCGGCACCCGGGTCTCGAACTGCTGAACTACTGACCTTCCACAGCCTGCAGTTCAGCGTCTTAACCACTTGAGCCACCGCATTAGTTATCTGTTTATTAAATTATGTACTATTTGTCAAGGAGTTCAAGGAGATGATAGTAATTGTTTAACAAGCAATCACTGGTAGTGAATAAGAAAATAATTTTATTTATATTAAGTAGACACTGGCAGTGCTATAGAGTAAAAATGGAAGGAATAGTTTGTATATCATTCGAAAATTGTATGATATTTGTGTTATGAACATGTGATGTGGAAAACAATAAAATATACTATATAAAAAGAGGGAAAACAGGATACTTTTACAAGGAGAAACATTGCTTCCAGTTTGTACTAGGGAACAGGAGAACTGCTGAGATGAAAGCCTTAGCACACAAGGACAGTCAGTTGAAAAACCCAGAATAGCAGCAACAGATGCAACAAGAAAACCTAGCAAGCAACCAAGATTTTTGCATATGGTCTTCTTTAAAGTTATTGCTTCCCCAAGGATGTCAGAGTGAGAACAGCAGTCAAAAGCCACAGTTCAAAATTTGGGTTTCTTGCTAATACCAATAAATAAAAGTTTTCTTCATTTTAGTGTTCTCTCTAGTACTCTAGTTAACTCCAACTTTATTATTATAGGCTTTGGCCTGGCAACCAATTGTTTTATTAATTATTTCATTGTTTGTTCTGTGATCGTTGTATATTGTCCAGTACTAGGTTTAGAATTGCCAGGGTGAGAAATTAGAGAAACAGCAGCCAGTCTGAGTCGATGCGAGGTGGAATTTGTGTGCATGTGTGTGAGGGCTTTTAAAAATGTCCTTTGGTTTTAGAGATGTGGGGTAGTCCTTGAAAACAGTTCAAAAGTTTCAGTTAGTGCAAAATGCAGCCACGACTAAAAGAGCTCCATTGACTTTGATACAGTTCTCAGCACAATTGACAATGCTTTATACCCAGTTGAGCTGGCACCAAAGTTATGACTGGCAGGGTAATCCTAAAGAGAGTTACACCCTTCTAAAGCCCATTGATTTCAATGGACTTCGAAGAGTGTAACTCTGCTTAGGATGGCACTGGAAGTCATAGCTGTTCCCCTATAATACTTGCTCATTGATTAAATCCTCTGAAAACAATGATTTCCATGTACCTCCACTATCAGAGGTGATATGGGTGGCGACTAAGAGGATGGCTTTCTCTCTGGTGGTATTTTATCTGTGGAATGCCTTCCCTTCCTCACAAGATTTGCCTGGTGCCTAGTTTGGTCAGTTTTTGGCAACCAGTGAAAACATTTCTGTTCTCTCCTTTTTAAAAGATTGTTTTCCTTTTCACTTCTGCACTTGCTTCTTCATTATTATTTTTGCTGGATTAATTTTTAAAAGTGCTAGATTTATGGTTGTCAGTATCTGCTTGTCATTATTGCCGGTTTCATTGTTTATTACTGAATGTGTTTATGTATTTAATACAAGCAGCCTTGGGAGTATTCCTAGACTAAGTGCAGGTTGGAAACTGTTTAAGTAAATAGTTTTAATGATATTGTGCTTCCCCAACAAAAATATAATCCCACTTGTATATAATGGCTACAACAAAACAAAACTCCAACTACTTTCCTGACAAAGTAAAAAAATGAATCTTGATAGAGACAAGAAATCATGAAAAATAAGTTTGGAAGCGCCAGAGTTTTCAGTTCTGAGGTAGGCAAATCCTCTTCCTTATTTCAGAACATAGGGATGGATTGATTCTAGTGGAAGAGATCAGGAAAGGTCTTGGTGGAAGCAGATTCCCCCCCACCTTTCTCTTCCCAAGCAGCTTGCTGTTTGTCCTGAAATTCCTCTCTGACATTAAAGGGAGCTCACAAATAAAATACAACATTGGATGGGGGAGGGGCTGCAGTGATGATGGGGATTCAAGTAAAAACACCACTGGCTCCCTCTTGCATTCACATTTTGCATTCAGGAGCAAGGGTGTAGACTTTCCAATTTCCCGGGGTGGGGGGGGAGGGCTGGGCCAGAGGCATTGCTATTCTAGGTCCTTAAAAGAACCGAGGCCTAGTGACATCAAAGGGAGGAGCCAGTGACATCACAGGCCATTGTCACTATCTATGGAGGCAAAGCCATGTAGGATTTTGGAAGGGGCTCCCCAGAAATTTAGAGGGGGCTGGGAAACCTTGGGAACCCCCCTAGCCATGAAGAAATGGGGAAAGAGGAAAGGGAATGAAGGAAAATAAAGAAAGGGAAAGAAACAAACAAACAAAATAAAAGAATAGGGGAAGGGAATGGAGGAAAGAAAGAAATGGAAAGAAAGAAAGGGGGGAAAGAAAGGAAAAGAAAGGGGGAAAGTGAATGAAGGAAAGGAAGGGAAAGGGTGGGAAAAGGGGAAAGAAGGGAAAGAAAAAATGAAAAGAAAGGAAAAGAAAGAAATGGAGAGGAAGAAATGGAAAGAAAAGAAAACAAGGGCAGAAAGAAATAGAAAGAAAGAAAGGGGGAAAGGGAAAGAAATGGAAAAAGGGAGAAAGAAATAGAAAATGGAAAGAGGGAAAGAAATGGAAAAAGGGAGAAAGAAATAGAAAATGGAAAGAAAAAGGGAAAGAAAGAAAAAAAGAAAATAGATAGGGAGAGAGGAAGGAAGGGGTGGAAATAAGAAGAAAAAGGAAAGAGAGATCCCCTCTACTGGCAGGAAGCCATTACATTGCTCAGTTTGGCTTCCCCCCTTCTAAGGGAGGGGGAGAGAGCCAACAGGAGGGCTGAAATGGCTCCCTGCTCTTTAAAGCCAGCAGCCTCGTGAATCCACCTGTCAGCTGCTGGCTTTAAGGGCGGGCAGCCATTTCAGGGCTCCCTTTCGCTCCCTCCCCTGGGGGAACAAGTAGGGGGGGAAGCAAAGGAGAGCCCTGCAAAGATTTCCTGCCCTTTAAAGCCAGCAGCCGGTGCGTGGACCTGCCAGCTGCTGGCTTTAAAGGGCAGGCTGCCTTTTCTCTTTTGCTTCTAAACAGGGGGACACAAGGAGTGCCCTGCAAGGGTTTCTGCCCTTTAAAGCCAGCAGTCGGCGAGTGGACCCACCAGCTGCTGGCTTTAAATGGCAGGCTGCCTTTTCAGAGTTCCCTTTCGCTTCCCCCTGCTTCTAAATGGGGGGCAGAAAGGAGAGCCCTGCAAGGGTTTCCTGCCCTTTAAAGCCAGCGGGTGGACCCATTGGCTGCTGTCTTTAAAGGGCAGGCTGCCTTTTCAGACCTCCCTTTTGCTTCCCCCCACTTCTAAATGGGGGGAAGCAAGGAGAGCCCTGCAAGGGTTTTCTACCCTTTAAATCCAGCAGCTGGTGGGCTGCCTTTTCAGAGCTCTCTTTTGCCCGGGGAGGCTCAGTCCCCCCTGAAAAAAATTTTTGGGCCCCCCAGCCCCCCATGTAGTCTATGCCTATGTTTGGGAGGGGGAGGAAAACAATCTTCCTGATTCCTCAGAATCACTTCAGCCCCCCTGCCCCCATTCTGTGAGAGGTTTTGTTCACAAGTCTCCCTTGATCCTCAGAGAGCATTTATGGTGCAAAAGACAAGCTGCTTGAGGAAAGGGAAGACACTGAAAAATCTGCTCTTTCTGTAAGCTCTTCTGGTGAATCCAACCAGATTTTCAACATATTCACACTTGAAGATGATGGGGGAGATTATCTTAATTGAATACAGGGAAAGAAAACAAGAGGTTTTCCAATTTGTAGGTTACTTAATCCTCACCCCCGCTGCAAACATCAGGGGGGGAATCTTAAAAAGAAGTAAGCAAAATTATTAGTGTATATTTTAGTTCAGTATGAAATTGTTCTGACTAAACGACTTTAGACTGACATGTGGGAAAGTTAAAGTCTCTTTCTCCTTTCTGTACTTATGATTCATACAACTATTCTCCCATGCACATTATCTGGAAAGCTCAAGATAGTTTGCAAATCAACAAAAACTGAACATGGAAGTTGCAACTACCCTGAGCTCTATCTCTGTAGCTGTTGACTTTGTTGACTCCAGTTTCTCCACCAGCTCAGTGTCTCCCAAGAAATTGCCCTCTGCGGCTGAAAGACGAAATAGCAGATCATCCTCCAGGTGCTTCAGCTGAATCTTGAATTCATTCTGTTGCTTTGTCAAAAGAGACTGGAAAACATAATGGAAATGTTTCAGTTGAAACATGGATTATCAATAGGAAGTGAATAAAGAACTGTTCAGACACAACATTTTTGTAGCACCTGTCAAACCAACTGTCCACTTTGATTCCAGAACTACCTGAGGCTTCCCAGAAAACTGCCATTTCCCTCATCAATGAGTTGTCCAGTTTAACAAATCAACAAATCAACACTGCCCACCATGCAGTATCCTGCTCCTCAAAGGCCCTCAGTATCTACCACTGAAACTGAATACATATCAGCTGCACAAGGTTGTCAAGAAATACAGTGGCTATGCCAGCTACTGACAGATCTAGGTATGGATGTACCACAATCCATACAAATTCATGAAGACAACTAAAGCTGCATTCAGCTGTCTAAACAAGAAGATGCAAACATGTGTACCAAACATATGGACATAAAGTATCACCTAGTGAGAAAATTGCAAAGAGAAGAAATTATCAAGCTGACCTACTGTCCAACAGAAGAAGTTATTGCAGATGTTCTCACTAAGCCACTCCCTAGAATTCGCTTTGAAACTCTAAGAAAGAAGATGAATCTTGTACTGAAGTCATGAGACACTGAGGGGGGTTGTTGGAAGTGAAGGATTTTGTGCTGTCTCTTAGCGTCAGACTTCAGAGGGGGACTATAACAGAGTCAGAGACATAGATAGGCTAGGACACTAATCATCCTTTCCTTCTACTGTTCTGATGCTATCCCTTTGATGTGTAGATTACTACTCTCGGGGAATCTTCCTTCATTCCAATCTGACACCTTCTCTCCATACTGTGCTACTCTTCTCCGTCTTGGCACCATGAGGGAAGGACATGCTTCCTGCATCTCTATCTATCCTAGGTAGTTAGACAAGATTAGAATACTATCTCTACTCTATCTTGTCTAGAATGGAGTTCCTTACAATAAAGGACTCATATTAGTTTTGCAAAGATAAAGATGCTCTATGTGTAACTTTATTTCATGTCAGCATATACAAACCAGATAGACTCTGCTGCGTTATGTGCCTTGAGCACTCTGCTAACCAAATAATCCTTCAGAAACAATGCCAAGAAGACCAAAGTTTGAGTCCAGTGGCACCTTTAAGACCAACAAACTTTTATTTTCAAGAGTCAACTCTCCTTTCATTCCCTTCACTTCCTTATACTCCCCATATCTTGTCCATATCTAAGCTGCTACTGGACTTGAATCTAGCACAGCTACCCTCTGAAACTTTCTTGCCTCTTCCATCTGGATGCAGACCTCCAAGATCCTGAAAATACTGCACCAAATGACAGGGGACAAAGTGGGAAGTGGAATCAAAGAAAATCATCCTCCCCATCACTGGTGGAAGTGCCTTCCATCAGAGGAAGACAACCTTTGGATCCAACACAATGTACTTGTGATGTGGAGCATACTGAAACTGATGAGGCACAACTAATGAACACGTGGGTTTACCTTAACTTTCTCCAAATCAGGACGTTCAATATTAACAGCCTCAGCCAGCAGCTGGTCCTCCAGCCCATCCTCTGTGACTGTGAAATTAATGAGAGTGGTCTGAGCTTGCAGTTCTGGTTTGTAGTGGGGATTAGCCAGCTTAGTGTGAAGGATGAGACGGAAATTCTTGTTGAATTCACATTCTTTGTCTTCAATCTTGATATACCTGAGCTCAATTCAAATAAATAATATTAAATAAGATATTAAAAAAAATAATTTATCCCATCCCCTCAAACTCAGACCTTCAATTTCTGGCTAATTCTGTATTCATCTAAATTAAAACCTGTATATGCACATGTCAGCATCCTACCCTCCAAATGCCTTTCTCAACAAGAACCATCTCTTAGCAAACTAGATTGGCTTGGGAACAACACAGACTGAAGCACTGATGTGACTTGACTTCCAGCATGAAACCAGTGAAGTTAAATATTTTGGCTCTCCCAGCCTGTATAATAGCACACCCAGATATAACTAAAATTATCAGTGGGACAGCTGTGGGAATATACTCTCGCCGTTTTGGTCATCCTTCCCAGACCAAGCTTAAGCCAGTTCTGTGACTCGCAGCAGAAGCAAGCTGTACACAGTGATAATTGCTTGATGTCTATGATGTCATCAAGAAATCAACCACTTCTTTCTCCAGAGCAATTATTTAACTTTTAAAAAAACCCTGGTCAGGTATCATTTGTCTAAAATAAACTTAACTGAAAACAAGCAACAATTTACAAAAGGGTGGACAGTAAAGAAAAGAGCAAAACAGGGTAGCAGTACTAAAATTAGAAAAGTACTGATCTATGAAAAGGTGGAAAAAAGAAGGCTCATCCGTTAGGGGGGGAAAGTACAAAGTCCTCCTCTGTTTGTATACTCCTATCATTACTAGGAGCAGAAATCATGGAAAAGAGTGCCAAATTTGACTGCTAATCCATAAATAATATTTTTCTCTTCAGTTATCTTCTAATTTCAACAAAATTATGTCAAAAATTATCCATGTTCCAAGTTGCCAGCAAAGTTGCAAAATTTAGATGCATTGTACAGTACGGTAAACTTTTGCAGTGAGTACACTATGCTGCTTCATGTTGTAAAGGATAATGGAATATTGGATTCACAGATTAACTACAGAACAAAGAGGGCCATGTTATAACTCATTCTTTTTACTTTATTTACCGAGAAATTTACCTGGGGAACAACCCTGTGCTATTACAATATTAAAATGACTCATTGTAAAAGCATTCTGCAGCGTTTACACTGAAACTATTTTATTGTTGCTCAGTGTACATCAGTAATAAATTATACCACCAATTTCTGTGGTTATCAGCTATGAAAGACAAGCATTGCACAATGATTCAGTGAGTTTTATCACTGAAGCTAGAGTCTTTTTCTTTTAATCACAGTTCTGGGAAAACTAAATATTTGTGCTATTGCTCTCTTATGATTCCGCTATGATGATAGTCAACGGGGTTGGGGAGAAGGACAACAGAATCAATTTGTCAGATTCAGCCAAAGACATTTATGTAGAGGTCAGCACTCAAGATCAAGGTGTAGTAAACCTGGCCTTTTTCTATTACTGTGCAGGTGACATGGTCAGAAAACTTCAGATAAACTGTTATAAGGAGGTACTGCACTTCCACCTACGGAAAAAACTGGAGCTATTTAAAGAAATTGTAGAACCTGACACAGAGACTACTCCATCTTTCTGTGCTATACCTCTGAGGATGCCAGTCACAGCTGCTGGCGAAACATCAGGTTCTACAATGCCAAGACGATGGCCATACAGCCCGTAAAATCTACAATAACTAATGAACTCTGGCTGTGAAAGCCTTTGACAATATATTTAAAGAATCTCTAAAAACATGTTCCTTAGCAGGACAAACCAATGAATATACCTTGCTTCAATCTCTACATTGGCTTCCTATCCAGTCCACTATCTAACACAAACTCTTCTCCTTACCTTCAGATCCCTCCATGATCTTATCTCATTTTTATCTTTCTTTGCATCTTGATAATTTACTACCCATGATATTTGCACCTCTTTAGCTGCCTGGAGATCCCTGGTCTCTTAAACAACAGCACCTATCCTCCCTTACATCTCATGATGTTTTGAACTCCCTCCCAGAAAATGGACTATGTCCCTGCTGCATAACTGACTTGACTAGAGTCACAACAAAAAAGTGGGATGGAAAGGTATAAGAAAGAGTAGCAGTTGAATTCCAGAACTGTCGTCACTATTTTTAGAATGCTGACACATTTATCAAAGCAACCACTTTCTGCTAAGCCTCCTAACAGTTAAAAAAGGACAAAAAGGGAACATCTCAGGACTGCATTTCACAAGAGTACAGTAAAGGTAAAGAAAGGTGGCAGACAGATTTCTGGGCAAGAAAGCAAATACGAACAATATCTTCTTACTTTGGGGGGGGAGTACTTTTCAAAGAGCCTCTAAAAAGCCTTATTTTGAGGCCTGCTGTTTGAAATTAAAAGCTTCCACGTACAACGTGAACTCCAGCTGCTAATGCAGAGGTGCACAGAATGGCAGAGAGGAGTTGTTACTTAGCAATCACAGCAGGAAAACTGTACAAGTTGGTCAAACTAGTGTAGGGGTGGGGAAATTCCAACAGAAAGTTGCACAGCTGGCATGAGGTTCAAGGCAAAAAAAAGCCATTCTGTGTGGCAACTGAGTTAAGCATCTTACTGTTGCATGAAGATACAGAGAACTGTGTCATCACATGTAAATGGAAAGTATGTTTGCAACAAAGGTTAATAACATCAGGTAAACATGTCATCTGACTTTTAAAAAGTACTGTACACCTTGAAGCAGAATTAATATTGTATAAGGTGTTATATATTGCTTGATGGGTCAGGATCAATGCATGCATCTAACTGATGCATGTGAGAAGTCTCTGGCTGCATATCTACATACAGTAAACCAGGTTTGGTGTATGGTTCTTGTAACTGAATTGGGAACCATACATAGTCCTCAGTGAAGGCCAAATTGCATACATTTTGTCATGAGGATGGGAATGCACATGCTTGAATGCTATCCTAGGCAATTACAGCAGTTACTATTCATGCATTAAAACTCAAGTCATGTGCAACAACGTGTTGCGCACAACTGTCTCTGGATCAAAACCTAGGCTTGCTACTACTCTAACATATATTTATTATCAAATGGCAAACTAGGTATGTTGATAATATTGTAATCTGTTCTTTCAGTAACTTCCTTAATATAACAAGATTTCAGCCAAAGAACAGCCTCAACAAACCAGAGGTGGGATGTAATTTTATGAAGTTGCTTCACAGATCATCAGGTTTACTAACATGTAAAGCTAGTAATGCTTTGGAAGGAACACAAGTTGATAAATCTTCCCAGCAATGCATTCTGTCGATTGGTATCATAAAATGTATTTTATTTAAAATTAGGATTGTCTGAAGCTCAGTATATCTAATTATTTGTAATTACCCAGTTGTTGTCAGTATGTGGTCATTTTATGACAGCACTAGCTACAGTGTGGGTCAGGTTCAACTGTATGTCTTTTCAAACACAGAATTAATGTACTATTGATAAAACCATTACTAGTACCAAATTAAAGTCTGAGCTGATGTATTGGTCCGCAGAGTGCTGTCAGACATGAAAGGAGTAATTAGTATTCATTACTTCATACTCTACAACATTCCAATTATTAATGAACTTCAACTGTTGGTCTGCACCATATCTATCATGAGCATCCTTTCAGTCTTTCTTTATTAGAAGGGGGGGGGGACAAACAGTGATACAATAAGTAAAATAAATAAATTAAAAGGCATAAAACGCTGAAAACCCTACGAAGCTAGGTTGCATTTTTGTTTGTTTGTTTTGTTTTTTCTCCTGATCTATAGTCACGGAGCTTAAGTAAGTACAACTACTGAACAACCAATGATGGTCAAATAATGAAAATAACTTTCACATATACTCAGGACACTTAAAATGGATCTTCACTTCCTCAGTTTTTATTTTGTTCTACCCTAATCTGCACTTAATGGGTGCTGATATTACGTTTGTTGGAGTTCCTGATGGCAACTCTTTCCTTAAATAAGCCAGCTTTTCTCCAGCTGAATAACGCACAAATATTGTCAAAGAAGGGGAAGCACTGGATTCCAGGATGAGCCAGGCCAATTCATTAACAGTTGTCAACCTTGATGCCCCAGTAACATCCCAGCCTGTGTTACCAGCCTTTACCAGCTCTTCGTTCAACAGCTTTCAGTCATGGTCCTCTACCTACTTGGTTGCAAGCTCCTTCAGAGCTGCCATTACTTGCTGCTTTTTGTCAGGACCTGCTGCTAGTGTTCATAGGGGCCTGATGCTCCGTGTGACCGCGGCCATCGTTAGACAACAAGGGTGCCATATCTCCAGCATCACCTTGCACACACAGTAAGAGGACTAACAAGATAGTAAGGCAAGGTCACACCATGTTGAAGAGAATTGTTTTAACCACAGGCAAGTTCAGAGATCCTCCTTCCCCATAACAGCTCTCCTTTGCCTTTTTCCACTTCCCCTGGCCTGGCCCGCCTACCTTGCCCCTGCCAGTTAGTCCACCAATGCTCCATGGATTATTGCAGTGCATAGCCTCTAACATTGAGGTTACTACTCTGGCTCCATCTTTTCCTGTCACCAGTCTAGCACATTACTTTCTGTAATGTGCTTGCAGGTCCCAGCATTAAAGGTGGGTCCTGCATGTGAAAAAGCTGAAGACTGTTGCTTTGGTTTTAAGCTATGGTGTACCCTTGAAAATCCTTTGCTCGAAAGCCAGTCAAATCGGACTCTAGGGTTGCGGTGCTCATCTCTGCTTCCAAGCCGAAGAGCCAGCGCTGTCCAAAGACATTTCCGTGGTCATGTGGCTGGCATGACTAAACGCCGAGGCCCATGGAATGCTGTTTCATAAGCTGATGGCATTTCCAGGTCCTTGCACTGTACTGTATTAAGCTATGGTGTACCCTTGAAAATCCTCCATCTAATATTCACCATAAGCTTTTCTGATTCATTCCCTCCTAGCATGCACTATCAGACAATGATGTCAGAATACAGAGTATTATTCACAACAGACATGCAGTTTGGTTGCCTGAGGAGCCCTGAATCATTCCTTTTCCTTTAGTCTGTCACCTACCCACTTATGCAATACTTTCACATCTCCCTGATTCCACATCCCTTTAAATTTTAGGAATTCTCAATGCTGCTTCTTCTCTGGTGCTCTGCCAAGACCTGCCTTCACCTCTACCCTCCTCGCTTTCAACTCAAGACCTTGCTTCCATCTTCAGTGATAATACCAAAATGATTTGCTCTGATGTTCCTACTTTTCTCCCTCATCATTTTTTCCTCTTCCAGTTCTTCCTCTTCCTTTACCTTCTTTAATCATTACCTCCTATTTCATTTGCAGGGCAGAAAGACCACTTCACTTACAGGATAATTTCCCAGGAGGCCCCTGTACTGGAAGGCTGCAGACAGCCAACAGGAGTGCCAAGCCCCATGAACTCTGCCAGTGTCTCAGGGGCCACTTGGTGCAGACATTTCAGTGGCATTGATGATCAGTGTCAGTCTATCAATTGCCTTCTCCTGCACTGCTGTCCATTTGCAGGGGGAGGGAATGGGTGAGCCAAAGCCTGTTGTTGTACCAGAAGGGCTGATCAGCTTGGTTTTCTCGTCTTCCCATGCTCACTTGACCAAGCTATTCTCATCTAAGCCTTTACCATGCACCACTGATGTTAACATAAGAACATAAGAGAAGCCAATGTTGGATCAGGTCAATGGCCCTTCCAGTCCAACACTCTGTCACACAGTGGCCAAAAATACCAGGTGCCATCAGGAGATCCACCTTCTAGTAGCCATTTCCCCACCATTATCCCACCTCACTATTGCTGCTCTTCTACTATAACTGATCCCTTCCCCATTACAGTCAAATATGCCTTTATGCCAAGGCTTGACAAATCCCAGGTGCCAGGTTGCCACGGTGCTTAGAAATTTCACTGTGGTGCCTAGTATTTTTAGCAATGAGTGTTATTGTGTCTCTCAATGAGAAACACAAAGCTTATTTATAATTTCACATCACAATATGTTTTGTCGTATGGCGTAAAAATATATGTGCATGCTTGAGGCTCCAGCAAAGAAGTACTGGGCAAGGATAGAGAAGTTGATGAGTACTGGTCTTGATAGGGAAATTCCTATGACTTCAGAGGTATTCTTGCTTAACTATGCATCTATGATAACAAAAGGGGTATAGCCTATTTGTTTAAATTTAACTATAGCTGCCAGACTTCTTTTTGTTAGATACTAGAAATCAAATCTGGTTCCTAACATTTGATTAAACTCACTCTTCTACAAAAGGACTAGTGTTTACAACAATGTGAAACTATGTGGACATATGTGATTGCTTGCATTCAATCAAGTCTGTAAGTTTCAATAATTATAAACTGAATACATATTGTTGTTTAATAATTAGATGGCTTGGTAACTGTGTTAGAATGTAGGATATTACTTTGCTATGATTCCTTTCCCCCTCTTCATTTATCCTGCTGTTGTAAACTTGTTGTATTATTTTTGAAACTCGATTGTAACTGCACTCATTTGTGCTTGTAAAGCAACTTATTTAAAATGGAATAATTTTAAAAAATACATGTGCATCGATTTCTTGTCACTGCTTGTTTATATGTTAACCATTTAATGGAGGTGGATAAATTTATTTCTTAACCAGCTGCTTTCTATACTGGCTCCAATATTCAATTAAATGGAATCTTTAAAGCAATAATGTAATTATAAGAAACTAGGAATAAGGCTCGTTGTGGAAATAAATACAATGAGCTCTAGAAAGAGGGTCTGGGCGGGTGCTCCAGCCTTGGGCACTCAGCATCAATTTGCTATGGCAACTTCAGCTGGGTATAATGAAACAGAGTCCACCATTTTCTCCAGGGGAACTGATCTCTGCCATCTGAAGAACAGTTGTAATTCTGAGTGATCTCCAGTCCTCACCTGGAGATTGGCAACAGTGGTTCCCCGGGAGGAAATGGCTAGTTTGGAGGGTGGAGTCTATGGCATTGTATTGTCTGAGGTCCCACCCCTCCTCAAACTCCACCTTCTCCAGGCTCCATCCCTCAAGTCTCCAGGAATTTCCAAACCTGGAGTTAGCAACCCTATTTCCTTCCCAGCCAACCATCAACGTACTGTTATCTGCCCCTCTGACTTCAGGTTTCCATCTACTCCCTCCTCCCTGCAGCCTCTACCTAGGAAAAGTACAGTCTTTCTCCACAATGGAGCCCAAAGCAGCTCACATCATTCTCCTCTCCCCCTTTTGATCTGCACAACAACTCTGTGAGGCAGGTTAGGCTAAAAGTCTGTGAGTGGTCTGAAATCATCCAATCAGCTTCCACATCAAGAACGAGGAACTGACAATGTTTTTTAGAGAAAATAAGAAACAAGGAACATCCATAGAAGTGATATGGATACAATGAAAGCATTCTCAAGAGGATTGTTGATACAGGAAGCAGCAAAAATTAATAAGCAAAGAAGACAAAAATATGAGAATCTGAAAGAACGGATAAAGGTACAAGAAAGTATAATGATGATAAAAGCAAATAAGGAGGGAGAGAAAAGAAGACTAATAATGTTGCAACATCAAATGAATTGTTTACTTAAGGAAGAAGTGGCAAAGACACTTTTCTTTGCCAAACAAAACTTTTTTTGAAAATGCAAATAAACCAACAAGATGGCTGGCATATAGGTTACGTCAACAGAAGGAGAGAACTTTTATCAAGGTCCTGAGGAGAGAAGGGAAGGAGATTTGTACAAACGAAGAAATTAAAAGAGCTATGGAAGAATACTATAGAGCTCTTTATGGCAAGACCATAGTGGATATAGAGAAAATACAAAGCTATGTACAGAAGCATAAGTTACAAAGATTTACAGAAGAACAAAGTCAGGATCTTTGAAGAACAGTTAGCTTTAATTTTCAAGGACATATGTAATTTGGCAAAAGAGCAAGGAACTATTCCAGAAACATGGAAAGAAGCTATAATATCATTAATACATAAACAAAATACCGATGAAAAAGAAATGAAAAATTATAGGCCAATATCACTGTTAAATGTGGATTATAAAATATATGC
>NW_015170311.1:53575-53731 GCF_001447785.1 Gekko japonicus | reverse complement strand
TGGCAATAATCTTTTTGGATGTGGAAAAGGCCTTTGATAATGTCAATTGGACATTTATGATAGAAACATTGCGGATGTTGGAAGCAGGAGAAAGCTTTATTACTATGATTCAGGCAATTTACAAAGAGCAAAAAGCAAGAGTTGCAGTTAATGGTG
>NW_015170311.1:28676-51158 GCF_001447785.1 Gekko japonicus | reverse complement strand
CTCCCCCTGGAGAAAATAACTGCTTTGGAGGGTGGATTCTATGGCATTCTATTCAGCTGAGGCCTCTCCCCTCCCCAAACTCTGGCTTCTGTAGACTCCACCACAAAATCACCAGGAATTTCCCAACCTGGAGCTGGCAACCCTAGTCAGGACTGGCCCCAGTGAGTTCTCCCCCTGGAGAAAATAACTGCTTTGGAGGGTGGATTCTATGGCATTCTATTCAGCTGAGGCCTCTCCCCTCCCCAAACTCTGGCTTCTGTAGACTCCACCACAAAATCACCAGGAATTTCCCAACCTGGAGCTGGCAACCCTAGTCAGGACTGGCCCCAGTGAGTTCCCCACAAAGGCCAAAGTAGGCCTGGAAAGGGCCTCCAAGACTACCAAGCTTGTTTGCCTTGCAACAGCCACTGAGGGGAAAATGAGCCACACAGCGATTTTGGCAGTTTATTCAGACAGGGAATAGCAGTGGGTGGGGGAGAGGAGCGGACCCAGCACCCAGCCAATGGCACGCAAGTACTCTTGAGTGACGGTTGACAGGCCAATGGCTGATGGAGCGTGGAACTCTCTACCAAGCGAGATCTGGGTCTTGTGTGGGATTTGATACAATTCCACAAGGCCTGTAAGACAGAGAAGTTCCTCTAGGCCTATGTTTGAGGACAGTGATGCTCTCTAGCTAGGCTGATTTCTTCCTTTTTCCTTCTATCTTTCTCTCCCCCTTCACTTACTGCTAGGAAATGGGGCACCATTTGTACTCTCTTTATGTGCCATCTTATTGATTACTATACATTTTAGAACTGTTCTAACCTAATTTATTGTTGTTTCCCTCCCTGAGATTTGCCATGCAGGGACGGCGGGTTATAAATTGAAGATACAAATAAATAAATAAATTAAACTGAGAATAATTAGGCTTTGTGGTAGCAAAATGAGAAAATATGGTAATTAATAAACAAAACACTGAAGAATGAAAATTGAGTTTATCTCCTAAATTTTGGGGGTGATCCTTAGAGTCACAGGAACGTTGCCAAGACCTGCACTATGTCTCCTGTTCTCAAAAAGTCATCCTTTCACTCATGCTTTCTTTTCAACTGTCAGCTAATCTATCTTTTGCATCCAAACCCTTGCCTACTTATGCTGCCTCCATTTTCTCTGCTCCACCTCCTCTCAATCCTCTATAATTTGGACTCTTGCCTTTGCACTCTACTGAAACTGTCATCATCAAACTAACAGATGATCTCATATCTTTACTCATTTTCTTTGACCTGTTTTCCAGCTTTATTTTCTTTGACCTGTTTTCCAGCTTTATTTTCTTTGACCTGTTTTCCAGCTTTAATACTATACCATCTTTCCTCCTTGACTCCCATGGCACACAAAGTTGCTGTTCTTCTACTTTTCTTCTGTCCACTAGGGTCCCTGGGGATCTCTTCTTGGTTCTCTTATATTTTCTACCTACTATCACTAGCTGATACATCAAATCCCAAATACCAGCTATATGCTCCTGATAACCCAACTCTACATTTCTACCCTGATCTTTATCCCATCCAGTTTCATATCTCCAATTGCATATTTGATATTTCCACGTATTTTTCATAGCAGTCTCAATCTAACATGTCCATGACCGAACTGCTCATCTTTTCTCTTAAGCCTTCTCCTTCTTGGTACTCTGTATTAACTGACAATGTCATTATCCATCTTATAGAATAGCCATGAAGCCCCAACTAACTACTCTCCTTTATTTCCCACAGTTAGACTGCTACAAAGTCATGCTGCTTCTCCATTTCCAACATTAGAAAAACATGGTGCTCTCTTCACCCCTCCAGCAAAGAGTCTCCAATTCACCCTTTACTCATCTCTCTGCAACCAAAATCATCCAACTGTCTTGCCATTCTGTTCAGGTAATAACCACTCAGAGATCCAGCATAAGTTCCTTGTCCTTACCATCAAAACTTTTCATGGCCTTGCCCTTTCTCATGTCTCTATTCTTATATTATGAGACACACATTACCTAAAACATTTGTTCCTCCAGTTTCACTTCTCTCAACAGTCCAAGAGTATCCTACTTCCTCAGATTAAACTCCACCTGTTCTCTCTTACTGTCCTAGAATTTTCTCTCAGAAAACCTGTGTGACATCATTTCACTTACCTCCTTTGGCGCAATCTTCTGGTCTTCATTCCCTACTTAAACTAAGGCCCTGTTCATACGAGGGGTTTTGGTCCGGGAGCGAGACAGAACGGGGGCGGATCAAACGGGCACGATCCCACGGCAACATCTGGGAATCGTTGCCTGCCCGTCTCCGATCCGTCCCTCCCGGCCGAAAACCCGCACCAAAAAGAACCACCTACCTGGGTGGTTCTTCCGATTGAAGCGCCTCAAGCCGGCCGTGGGATCGGCCGGCGCGTCCTTGTGCCGGCACATCCCGGCCCCCGGCCGAACTGCGCATGCTCGAGCATGCGCAGTTCGGCAGCCTCCCCCTCCCACTTGCCTCTTCCTCCCCGGCATCTGATTGTGCCGGGGAGCAATGGCGCGCGGCTAACGGGATCCATGGGATCCCGCCGCGGCGGTTCTTTTTTGGCGCGGCTTTTAAAAGCCGCGCTTCGCCTCGTGTTTTCCCTGCCGTGTGGCAGGGGCCTAAGCTTCAGTAAGTACAATTGGAATAAACAAACATTCTTCATCTGTTTATCTTTACCACCCTCCACTGGCTTTTTTGTTGTAAACTTTGGCCTGCATGCACTCCAGGGCAGAAACTTGTCTTGTACTCTGTGAAGAGCCAGGGACACCAATGGTGGTATATACCACCACTGTACATCCCTCAAAGAGCCTTACGCTTTACAGATCAACATCTTCTGGAGTTCCCCGGCCCAAAGGACATCTGCTTAGCCTCAACCAGAGCCAGAGCCTTTTTCGCTCTGGCTCCTGCCTGCTGGAATACTCTCCCAAGTAAGATCAAGGCCCTGAGGGACTTATTACAGTTCCCCAGGGTCTGTAAAATGGAGATGTTCCGCCAGGCATATGGTTGAGGCGGCAGATGTATTTATTGTTGTAACCTGCCCTAAGCCCTGCTAAATAAATAAATAATAATGGAGTATATGGAAGTCTATGGCCACACAAGTACCCACTGACAATATATTATTCAAACAGTTTTAAAGAGTTCTGATGTGCATATGAAAATATAGACACTTGTGCAATACATCCAAATTTCTAATGTAAATGTTTTACGCATACTTTCTAATCAGTAAAATACATTTTAGTAAGAGAATCATAGAATGTTAGAGTTGGAAGGGACCTTGCAGGTCATCTAGTCCAACCCCCTGCACTCTGCAGGATTATGGTTAAGAACAATGATCAGAAAAAGGAGTCACAGATAGATAAATGATAATTCTCTGTCCTTTGCTTCTTCTTTAATGCACTTACTTTCCTTTTTTAATTGTGTTTCTTCCAAGCAGGGGATCAAGTAGAGGGTCCACTGTTTCATCCAAGTTTTCAATAAGAATTGTATCTCCAGAAGTCAAAGCTCTTTCAATAGTTTTTAAGAACCTTCACATAAAATAAAAAATAGATATCAGAAAAAGATACTGAGGTTGAGGTAGTACGTGCCAGTAGAAAGTGACAAAATCTGTCATTGGTGGCTGGCTGGTGTAGCTGCAGGAAACACAAGGTAATTGAAAAACCCATTTACGTGAGCATGCTACACCATATCAGTGTTTTGTGAATGCCTTCTTCTCTCTATATTCTAGAAGAGGGAAGTGTGGAGTGTTATCAACGGATGCATGTGCTTCTCCGCTTCCCCTTTCCTATTTTGAAAAGGCCAAGCACCAGAGCAGTGACAAGCTCCATACCTACACTACGTCAGAAGCACAGTTCCAGATGCATTAATGCAAAGCATTATGTAAGAGGTTAAGCTTTTATTTTACCAGAAATACCATCCCATCATGGTATTAAAACTATATGTCCTTGCTCCTGTCCCCGTGCACCTGGAAACATCATGCTATTAAAACTATATGTCCTTGCTCCTGTCTTTTATCTTGCACAGATACCTTTTCCCTCTGTCTGAAAACTAAACAGAATGCAATGAGGACAACTGTCCTCATCACACTTAGGAAAGCTTGAACAATTGTATGCTTGGTTTAGAGAGAGTCCCTAAAACAAAGAGAACTTCCATTCTGTAGCATTTGAGAACAGCACCCAGGGAGCATTTTCTGTAGCACACCTTCAAATTTAACAGCTAGATACATTATTGTAGAGCACTTAACATAAGAACATAAGAGACGCCAATGTTGGATCAGGCCAAAGGTCCATCCAGTCCAACACTCTGTATCACACAGTGGCCAGAAATACCAGTGCCATCAGGAGGTCCACCAGTGGGGCCAGGACATTAGAAGCCCTCCCACTGTTGACCCCCCCCCTCCAAGCACCAAGAAGACAGAGCATCACTTGCTCCAGAGCCCCTATCTCTATACCTTGTGGCTAATAGCCACTGATGGACCTCTGCTCCATATGCTTATCTAATTCCCTTTTGAAGCCGTCCATGCTTGTAGCCGCCACCACTTCCTGTGGCAGTGAATTCCATGTGTTAATCACTCTTTGGGTGAAGAAGTACTTCTTTTTATCCGTTCTAACCCGACCGCTCAGCAATTTCATGGAGTGCCCACGAGTTCTTGTATTGTGAGAAAGGGAGAAAAGTACCTCTTTCTCTACCTGCTCTATCCCATGCATAATCTTATAAACCTCAATCATGTCACCCCTCAGTCGTCGTTTCTCCAAGCTAAAGAGCCCTAAGTGCTTTAACCTTTCCTCATAGGGAAAGTGTTCCAACCCTTTTATCAACCCTTGGCCTTCCCCTGGCCTTTCTTAGGAGCCACTGTCTAAATTAATTGCTCTTAAACCAGCACTTGTTGCCCTGAAGTGCTATGCGACCTTCTGCACTTTTTCCAAAGCTATAATATCCTTTTTAAGGTGTGGTGACCAGAACTGCACACAGTATTCCAAATGAGGTCGCACCATTGATTTATATAGGGGCATTATGATATGGCTGATCTGTTTTCAATACCCTTCCTAATAATCCCCAGCATAGCATTGGCCTTTTTTATTGCAGTCACACACTGTCTCAACATTTCCAGTGAGTTATCTACTACAACTCCAAAATCTCTCTCTTGATCAGTCTCTGCCAGTTCAGACCCCATCAATATGTATTTATATTTAGGATTTTTGGCTCCAATGTGCATCACATTGAACCCATCCTTGACAGATCCCTTTGGAGTGCCTCACAATCCTCACTGGTTTTCACCACCCTGAACAACTTCGTATCATCCGCAAATTCAGCCACTTCACTGCTTACTCCCAACTCCAAATCATTAATGTATAAGTTAAAAAGCAGTGGACCAAGTACTGATCCCTGCGGCACTTGTTGCTTATAAGAAGGATTAGGAGGATTCCGTGCTGGCAGATTTGATAAGCACAGATTTAAAAGAAAGGACAGAAAGCCTGTTCCAAAACAGAAATGTCAACTTTGGCATATATGGGTTAAAAACTCTCTTAGGTGGACAGGAAAATGTATCATGTTACCATTTATGCATACAATATGTAGATACATTTTTAAAATGTGCACATACCCCTTCTGTCCTAGATGTGTGATTTTAAGGTCAGTTCCATATTTATTCTTTATCCATTTGATGCCTTGTAGCTGGGGATCTATTAGCAGTGGCCAGCGTTCACAGTTTGTAAAAATAGCAGCATTTTCTGTGGACATTCTATCACTAGGCAGCCCTTCATTATTCCATGCTGCAATCACTGCATCCTCAGTCAATATGGCAGCCAAGTCTATGTCTTCAGTGATTGGAATGGGAATCTTTGAATCAAACAGAAATATAGCTATAGTAGAGTTAACAACACAGCTGCCAAAATACTATTGTGGATAAGGGTAGAAAGAAAACACTTAGCAACACTACACATTCAGTTCCTTCTAAAAAGATAAACAGGTGACCAGAACTTGTCATTTCTCAGAACAGCACTGCATTTTCAGAAATATCTGCTGCTAAACAAAACCTAAATATGTAAAATCTCCACACCTGGCAATCACTTTGTATTAAGGTGGCTTTGGTCAGAGGCTGAGAATTTTTCTCATCGTTATTTGGGTAGGTGGGGGATTATACGTTAAGGTTGATGGATTAAAATTTTATTTGTTTGGAAGAAGCTTTAGACACCTCACGCAAAGGAGGAACCCCGCCCTGTCGGCTCTCCAATGCCGCTAGCTTCTCTAGTATGGTGGCGTTGACAGGCTCTTGCTCATCCTCATTAGAGGAGTCTAAAATGGGGGACCTCTGTGGGGGCTTCTGGGATGTTTGCTTCTTAGGGGCCGGCTGCTTACCCTTGGCCTTCCCCTGGCCTTTCTTAGGAGCCATTGCCTAAATTAATTGCTCTTAAATTAGCACTTGTTGCCCTGAAGTGCTATGCGACCTTCGCTTCCTCACCTAAAAGTGGCTTTAAAAGTAAAGAGTCAAAGTGTCAATCACTATGTTAGTCAATCAAAATAGCTTAAAATGGCCACCCTATAATGCTCCTCCCAAAATGGCTGCCTTTGGAGGGTAAAAAAATGGCCACCTTATCCAGCCCTCAGGATGGCAAGGCAAGCTACTGCCAAGGCCCTTCCCAAGATGGCTGCCACCCACAGGTCTCTCACCAGATGGTAGCCTCTAAATCACTTCATGAAGTGGCCACTAGGGGGCTGCAGCCCACCAAAACCTCCCTGGCCGTTTATTCAAATTCCCCATTGGCCACCAACTGCCCCTGGCCTGTCCAAGCCGAGCCTCTGAGAACGTTCCACTAAACGCGCCTACAACCATCAGCCACCCCCAAAAGGGCCCTCTACAGCCTAGCAACTGCTTCCTCCTGGGCCTGTGTGTGTTTTTTGTTTTAAAAAACGGCTGCTGGGACGGGGCTGCTACTGGGGGTTCTGCCGCTAATTGACAAGGGTAGCCCTATGGACCGCCACCCACGACCCCTAACCCAGATCCCCACTGCCCAATGCCGCTTCCGCTGTCACAAGCCTCTACAGGCAAAAAATAAGCTGGGAGCTGCTGCCTAACCCTTTACCACCGGCTATTTATTTATTCAATTGTTGACTCTCTGGGGACTCTCTTCCCAGAGGGGAAAGACTGCTCCCTCCTGTCCTGCCACCCACTGCCATTTAAAAACGCCACTGCCCGCTGCCGCTCTAAGCAGCCGTCAACTGGAAATGCAGCTGTGAACTTCTCGACAGGGAACAACTGTCACCGCCACCAAGAGCTGCCATCGACTGTGCAGCTGCCTCTGCGAGCAGCCGCCACTGCAGTCGACGAAGCCGCCGCCGCCTTGGGCCTACGAAGTAGACCGCCGCTCTCACCCACTGCGTGCTCAAAGCGAGCACACAGAGCAACTGACATCGGGCAGGAGCAGAGCCCAGCCTTTACCAGCAGAGCCGGTTCCGCCCCCCTGCCCACGTCATGATGCAGTGCGTCATGGCTCTGTTGCTGCCCCGGCTTCCTCTGGGGTGGCAAAAAAGCCCCTGGACCTCCAGTGGCTTTGCCAGGAGGCTGGAAGCTCCAGTGTTTTATTTATGGTGTACATTGCTTCAAAAATGTGTGTGTGGTGCCTATTTGATACAAGCTGTTTGTAAGCCATTTTGGATGGAGAGAAAGTTGGGACAGAAATGTTTAAATAAGAATAAATATAAAAACATACTTTTTGTGATTTCAGGAAAGGAAGCCACATACGGTGTACCAGCTCTTGACGATATAGTTTGGTAAAGGGTCCAACGTATGAAACAAAAGCTGCTGTTAATAGAACATCCCCACACACTGTTATTTCTTGTGTTTCAAATACTTTAATAGAGTGGTTCCAGCGAACTTTTTCAGACTGCAAGATAATATTGTAAAAAAAAAAAAGGGTGTAAATGTATATATAATTATACATTTTCTGTTGACATTCAGAACTGGCCAGTTATTTAGTCTTTTTGGAAAAAAGGCTACAGAAGCTATGTCTAATAGACGTGGTCCACCAGTCAGATATACCTGAATAGTTCCTATACGGCTTGGCCTTCCAAGAAATCTTTGGTGCCTTGGATGTTATTGACCTTAAAAGAGCTGTTAACATTTTTTTTCTTCAACCACACATACATCCTGCTCTGGCTGGGAAAGCAAGGAAGAGAGAATCTAATAACACACTGAATTCCCTCTAAATATTGATCAAACTCCAAAATGGGAGGAAGAGGGTAAGGTGCCCACATTTTAGATACCCAAGCTCATGGATTCCTTATTTCTATTTATTTATTTGTTCAATTTATACCTCGCCTTCCCCACCAAAGCAGTCTCAGGACAGCTTACATAAAAGATTAAGGCACAGAAATAACAATGATAAAATAATCATAAAACAATCCAACAATCGTAAAGTGCTAGTAACAGGTCCCTGCCACACGGCAGGGAAAAGGACGGCTGAACTGCAGCTAATCTGAGCCGCACCAACGTTGAGACGCCGCGGCGCGGCGCTCCCCGGCACGATCAGATGGTGGGGAGGAAGAGTCGGATGGGAGGGGGAGGCTGCCGAACTGCGCATGCTCGAGCATGCGCAGTACGGCCGGGGGCCGGGATGCGGCGGCGCAAGGACACACCAGCCGATCCCACGGCCCGGCTTGCAGCGCTCTACTGGAAACAACCACCTAGGTAGGTGGTTCTTTTTTAGTGCGCGATTTCGGCGGTAGGGACGGATCAGGGATGGGCAGGCAACGATTCCCAGATGTTGCCGTGGGATCGCGCCCGTTTACTCCGCCCCCGTTCCGTCCCCCTCCCGGCCCAAAACGCCTCATATGAACAGGGCCACAGTAGGTCTAATACTAATAGTATTGCTTAAAGATGGTGGCAACATCATGATGGTATGTTCAGGTGGTCTATATTGATGGTCAGCTCATCATGGTATATTTATGTGGTGGGCACAGGCTGTTGATGGTAAAACGAAGGCACAGAGCTCTGTCACTTTTCAGTTATTTGATGTGGCTCCTTGATTGAAGGCCTGGTGGAAGAGCTCCATCATGCAGGCCCTGCGGAACTGTAAAAGGTCCCACAGGGCCCTGATCTCTTCTAGGAGCTCGTTCCACCAGTACAGAGCCATTACTGAGAAGGCCCTGGTTGTGGCCAGTCTGGTGTCTCTGGAACCCAAGAGGGCCAGTCAGTTTTGGGACCCTGAACGTAGTGCTCTCTGGGGAACATGATGGGAAAGGCGGTCCCTCAGGTGTGCTGGACCCTGGCCATATAAGGCTTTAAAGGTTAAAACCAGCACCTTGAAACGAATCCGGTATGCTATCAGCAGCCAGTACAGTGCCTTCAGTACACGCTGGATGTGTATCCTGCATAGGTGTCCTGGATAGGTATCCTGTATAGGGATACCCATCAACAGCCTGGCTGCAGCATTTTGCACTAGCTGTAGCTTCCGGACATGGGACAAGGGCAGCTCCATATACATGTAGAGAGTATTACAGTAGTCCAATGTCGAGGTGACCATTGCATGGATCACTATTGCCAAGTTGTTGCATTCAAGGAAAGGAACCAACTGCCTAATCAGCTGAAGATGATAAAAGGTTGATTTGGCAGTGGCTGCTACCTGGGCCTCCATTGTTAGGGAGGCATCCAAGAGCACTCCCAAGCTCCTAACCTCTGGCAGCAGTGGAGCCTCATCGAAGTTCGGGAGTGGGATCCCTACCCTCGGGCCACCAAGGCTCAAGCACAGGACCTCTGTCTTCATTGGATTCAATCTCAATCTGCTCAGTCTAAGCCATCCAGCCACGACTTGTAACGCCCGGTCCAGATCTTCCAGTTTAGAGTCAGACAGGCCACTCAACAACAGATAGAGCTGAGTGTCATCTGCATACTGGTGACATCCCAGCCCATGCCTCCGGGCAATCTGAGCAAGGGGAAACATATAGATGTTGAATAGTATCGGGGAAAGAACCGCCCCTTGGGGCACTCCACAAGTCAGTGCATGACTTTGGGATAGCTGTTCCCCTAATGCCACCCTTTGTCCCCGACCCTGAAGGAAGGAGGCAAGCCATTGCAAGGCAGACCCATGGACTCCAGTGTCGGCAATGCGGTGGATCAGTAACTGATGGCCAATCATGTTGAATGCTGCCAACAGATCAAACAACAACAGCACTGCCAATCCACCCCAATCCAGATGCCTCCAGAGGTTGTCCATGAGGCCTGGGCGAAAACCACACTGGAAGAGATCTAAGATGGAAATGCCATCCAAAAAATTCTGTCACTGGATTGCCATGGCCCTTTCAATTATTTTGCCCAGACTTCCGGTTTATGGCGGTGCGCTAGCAGACTCACCTCCCGGACGTCCTGGGGGTGAAGCTGCGCTCCAGCCGAAGAAGGGGGTGCGCAGGCTCGCAACCCCCCCAGGGGCCCGGGGAAGGGACCCTGGCCAGGGAACTTCTAAGAGGTCGCCTCTTTGACGGCGGAATGCCGGAGAATTGAGGCGCCTCTTCATTCCGACGGTTCTCCGTGCTGTGAGATTGAATGGGCTTAGTGACGCTAACTGGGGCAAGCGCAGGAGGTTGTGCGGCAGAAATGAAATGAAAGCAAGGTCGAATGACCAATTATAAACGTGAGTCAATTCCGAATCATTTTGTAAAGGGAAAAAGATCGCTCCCCACCCCACCCCACCAAATGGAGAAAAAACGAGCGGGGGAGAAACACCTTCCATGCACACGAACCTTTGAGCGATTGAGGGGGGGAGCAGAAGAAAACGTGAGGGAAACTGCCTAGAAGTACTTACCAAAGCGAATTTAAGTGGTCAAGCGCACATTCAGAGACTTTTAAAAAATTCGTGAAAGTAAACAAACGAAAAAGATGGCGGGGAATAAGGACAGAGAAAAACTTTCGAAAGTGAAAGGGTTTGAGAGCCCAAAACCGGAAGTTACCAGTGATGTGGCAAAGTCTGTAGCAGATTACATGCGCCCTCTACTGGAACAGCTGAATAACTTCAAGGAACAGATGTCTATAGTGACTCAAAGCATTACTGCGCAACAAACTCAGATAAACAACTTGATAAAAATAATGAAGCAAGATGCTGAGAAGGTAAAGGAAGTGGCTGTAACTACACAGAAGGTGAAGAAGAAAGTGCAAAAGCTGGAAAGAAAACAAGTCTCCATGGAAGATCAACTGTTGCAAGTTCAAATGGAAAAGGCCAACATGATACTTCGTTTCCAGGGCATGCCAGACAATAGAGGGGAGAATCTTAAAGAAGTGATGAGTGAATTGTTAGCCCCAATGACAGAAATGAAGGCGGAATTGCTGATCAACAACATGGATGTGGTCTATAGATCATATTCCGGCTACATAAAGAAAAATAATCTGCCTGGGGAAATTGTGGTAAGATTCTCGAAGAGGCATGTAAGGGATACAATCCTGAAAGCGGTTGCTGGAATACCCCTGAAAGCGGGGGGAAATAACATCAGAACGCTAAAGGATATTCCATTTGAAGTAAGACAACGGAGAAAGAAGTACAAAGGGTGCTTTTTCTTCAGACAAACTCAATTGGATATAAATGGCTATTTCCAGAAGGCGTGACTTTTAAGATTAAAGACAAAAAAGAAAAGATTGACTCTGTTCTGAAAGCTCAAGAATTCCTAAGGGTTCAGCTGGGAAAGCCAGAGGACGGGAAAAAAGAAGAGGACAGCAAGTCCAGCGGCGAGCTAGACTCTGGTTCTTCCGGTGAGGACTCTCTGTCAGAGCAAGGGGCAGCAGCCCCAAAAAGTCCTTACAAGCTGCGGAAGAGAAGGGGAAAGGAGAAGTAAAGGCTGAAGGACTCTGAAATGTGCCTTTGAGACTTTTGTTATGGGATGATCGGGGGTACTGTTTCTAGACAGTTAAATTTAAGTTTTAAAGGAAAAGTGTTATAAATGTTTGACTCAGTTTATAAAGGGATCAATGATGAGAAGAACTGATGTAACTAAGCTAGTTGGAGGATCTCCTCTCTTGGGCTTTTAGTCAGTAGTGGATTCTTTTCTTTATCCCGTATATGTAGCTTCCCCTCCCTTTTTTCTGTTGTAGTTTTTGTAGTGGTTAAAAAATAATTAAAAAAATCCCCTCCGGTTGTTTAAAAAAAATTATTTTGCCCAGATAGTGCAAATTGGAAACTGGCTGGTAATTTGCGAATTCGGCCGGATCCAGGGAAGGCTTTTTCAGGAGTGGATGGACCACTGCTTCCTTAAGTGCCCAGGAAACAGTCCCTCTGAGAGGGACTTGTTGATAATCTCCCTTAGGGCACCTCAAAACCCATCGCAACGAGCTTTAATTAGCCATGATGGGCATGAGTCAAGGCATACAGTTAAGAGCAATCTGTCAACTTCCTCTAGGTTGAGCGGACCGTAATAATCCAAAACTTAACTAGAAGATGTGCATGGAGCCTCGAGTTCACTCACTGGCTCAACTGTGGCAGGGAGGTCACAAACAACAAAACTTTAGCTGCGAAATAGCATGCAAAAGCCTCACAGCCATTGTCCAATTCCCTAACATTTCATCTGCCTTGTAGAAGAACAGTCATTGACTGAATCGTTCTAAATAACTGGGCTGGGTGTGAGTTCACAGACGCAACTGTAGCCGAATAATAGTCTCCGCAGCTTTGACTGCCATCTCATAGGATCTCATAAATGTCCTATAAGATGTTCTTGTAGCTTTGTCATGGGCATGCTACCGCTGTCTCTCTATCTGTCTTAGCCTTCGCTTCATTAGCCACAACTCCTGGCTCAACCAAGGTGTGAGCCTAGAGCGAGGGCGCAGAGGGCATCGGGGAGTGATCTCATTGATGGCTGCTAAAAGTTGGCTATGCCAATCCTCTACAAGTTCATCTAATGAGCTGCCAGGGGCATCAGATCCCGCAGAGCCATCTGAAGCTGCATAAGGATCCATTTGGCTCAGGAGGCAAGCTAAAATACACTCCTCGCCCAAACAGGGTCAGGGTGAAACATTCAGACAAGGTGGTCCGACCATGGCACTGCCAGAGCACTGATCCGGTCCACTGTAACCCCCGCTGCGAAGATCAAATCAAGCGTATGTCCAGCCTGGTGAGTGGGGGTCATTACATATTGGGAGAGTCCCAGCACTGCCATGGATGACACTAGGTCCGTTGCCTGAAAGGAGGTTGCATCGTTGGCATGGACACTGAAATCACCCAAGATTATCAGTCTAGGATGTTCCAGTGCCCAGCCCAATATGGCTTCCATCAGGGATGGCAGGCTATTGGCCAGTGTATTGGGCAGTTGGTACACCAACCAAATAGCCAAACTCTCACTGGCTTCCCACACTAGGCTGGTACACTCAATGCCTGTGATCTTTGGCGGTGGGAGCAACCTGAAGGAGGAAGCCTCCCCATCAGGGATGGCAGGCTATTGGCCAGTGTATTGGGCAGTTGGTACACCAACCAAATAGCCAAACTCTCCCTGGCTTCCCACACTAGGCTGGTACACTCAATGCCTGTGATCTTTGGCGGTGGGAGCACCCTGAAGGAGTAAGCCTCCCAAATGAATAGAGCCACTCCTCCCCCCACCCCCTAGTCTGTGATTGGTGAAGGATCGAGAACCCAGGAGGCACCAGCTGGGAGAGAGCTACTGTCTCCCCATCTTGCACCCAGGTCAGTCATGCACGCCAGGTCTACATTCTACTCAAGCCAAAAATGTCAAAGGACCATGGTCTTATTATTTATAGACCTTGCATTACACAGCACCAATGTCGGAGGGGGGTCATTCATCCTAGCCCCACAACTTGCAACTCTTGGGGTGGGACACAGACTGGAAGGGGGCCGAGCTACTCTGCTTCTCTGTCCCCTTCCCTTATCTCCATGCCTTGTCCCACCGCTGTACTTTCTAAACTGTTCTCAATTTGATTTAAACAGAACCACATTAGTCCTAAAAGGTTTTCTGACGCTTAAAAGACGAACAGATCAAAGCATAAGCTTTTTATGTGAGCCAGCATGCTATAGTGGTTAGAATTTGGGAGGCACGGTTCAAATCTCTTGAACTTGGGTGATCTTGGCCCAGTCATTCTCTCTCAGCCTAACTTACCTCACCAGGTTATTACGAGGAGAAAACAGGAGGGAGAACCATATATGACACCCTTGGTTCCATGAAGAAAGGGGCAGGATGAAAAAAGATACACTAGAAAGAATGAGGACTTAGTCCAGGTAATGATATTTCTCTCTCAGAAACTTTGGCAGTAAGGTATTACTTGATAACAGACAGCCCCTTAACCTCTCTAACATAGTCCATTGTAGCAGATAAGTAACTGTTATAGTTACTCAATTTCAACCAGTGTTCCCTCTAAGCTAAGTTAGTGTGAGCTAGCTCACAGGTTTTTAGCCTCCGGCTCACACATTTTTGTGTTTGCTCAGGAAGGATGGCTCCAGAGCAAACTAATTTATACATTAGTCAAATCGCCCGCTTACAACTTTAATGCCAGTTGCTCACAAAGTAGCATTTTTGCTCAAAAGGCTCTGCAGCTTAGAGGGAACATTGATTTCAACAGTGGTCTATATTAAAGAGTCCTTACTTTACTAGGCGGACTATATTCATGTAAATGATGTATGGTTAAACAAGTGCATGGTTTCAAAACTGTTATTACTAGGGATGGGCACAAACTGAACCACAAAGCAAAATTCATCACGAACAGAAGTTTGTGATGCATGTACTGTCACAAACTTCCATGAACTTTTAAAGCAGTTCATGGAGGTTTGTGGATGGAGCAGAAAGCAGGGGTTTAAAGGGACTCCAAATCCTTTAAACTCCTGCTTTCTATTCCCCTTGAAAGGTGCAAAAGCAGCTGAGTGGTGGGGAAGTGCTCCCTGGCACTCAACTGTTCCAGGCTGTCTTCTGCAGTCCCTTTAAAGTTTAAGGGGACTACACAAGACAGTGCAAAACAGCTGAGAAGAAGGGAGCAAGCTACTTCCCGTCACTCAGCTGTTTTTCAGGGTTTCTGAAAAACCCCTTTAAAGGGACTATGGTCTCTTTCAACAAGGTTTGCAGGGCCACAAATCAGCCCCCCTTCAACAAGGTTTGCAGGGCCACAAATCACAAACTGGTTTGGTTTGTGAACAAACTTCCTCGTTCATTTCATGGTTGTTTTGTGGTTTGGCCTAGAACTGAACTGAACCTCATTTTCCTGGCTTATGCCTATCCCTAGTTATTAGTCTGGACCTTTCCAACATTTACTTACACTTACTGCTGTACAGTTGTATCCACAAATTATTACTACTGTTGTACATTGGAGCAACCCAGTCTTTTAGGCAGTACAATAATTGAGCTGCAATTGAGGATCTGAATAAAGGTCTTGCTAGTCTGAGAAGATATCCCACTACATTATACATTACACTGCCTCTATGTTGAAACAACTCTGACATTTCAAGTTCCTGATTTATTGAATGGGTCTCTACTTTTGCTTAGCAGAAAGTATGTATTGAAAGGAGAAAAAAATACGCTTTGCTTATTTCGTTACTGGATTATTTCACCCTAAAGCATTCTGCATTAGAATCATTCTTAAATTGCAGCTGAAGTGAACCACGCAACAACCGCATTCATTTGCAAAGAGGACTTTTGATTTATCCATTTTTTATCTCTTGTTGTCACTGGCTGGAAAGTCAGACACAATAAAGTGCACCCACCTCATTCCCCAAACTAGTTTTGAAATTTGAAGATTTACTAAACATAGAATGATCATCTATTTAAATCTTCAGTAATTTTACTGTACCACCCAAGCATCATAAATCACAAGTGACATTGGCTAACAAGAGTTTAAGAGTTGGAACATGCAGTGTAATAAATTTCCAGACAGTTAAAAATCACTATAATTTTATTCTAATGCATTATAGATTGCCTGTAATATCATCCTGGCTGGGGTGACCCATTTCTAATTTTGAACAGCTGTTCAGCTCGGGAGTTAGTTAATGATTAAATATAAATTGCCTGATTTATTAGTCTGAATGGCTGAGCTTCCAGGTCAATGCTATATAGACAAAATCATCAGTCTTGATGCTTTTCAGAAGTTAACCATCTCCTGTTCAAGTCAAAAAGCATTTATTCTCTGAGGAAAAGAGTTGATGCTCTCAATTAATTGTCATTTTCTTTTCTTTCTTAGCTCATAAACAAAACTTTTCAGGGAAAACTCTCATCGTGTAGTAATAGTTTTGATTGAGTAGCACTTAGATTTTAGGTAAAGCAAAACAGGGCCCCATAAACTGGACAAAGTATTTATTTTTATCATCTAGAAACATTTTATGCCCAGATAAACTGTATACTGTTGACACAATATGATGCAACATAATGCACTGGAAACAGACATTTTTTGATTATCAGAATAGAATTTTTGTGCCTCCTCCCTCCCAGTACAGCCTACTGATCCCCATGAAATGCTGATCCTGGGGGATAGAAGACACGTCAGCAGCAGGAAGGGGGAATGCCAATTTAGCCTGGATCCAACCAAATCGTTTTCCAATGCTACTCTAGAGTAAGTGGATTGCTGGTGGCTTACTGCCATTGATGCTACTATTTTGAATATAATTAATTTTACCAGATAATTGCCAAACTTAAGTTACAGGCAGCCTTCTACACGGAAAAATGCAATTAATTTTTAGGGGGGGGAAGGCAACTTTCTTTGCAACTAGGTTAACTGGAAAGTTGTGAAAGGTTATCAGGAATTTTAAAATGCTGAACTAAAAGACTAGCTAGATATAAACCTATTTATCTTTCACCAGTATTGCATTATTGAATATAATATTATTTGCTAAGAATTAACATGTAATACCTCATCAGAACTAGTATTTGACCAAAACACGATTAATATGCCACTTAGAACCTCTTTATGGGCCATTCCAGTTCTTAGGAACAGAATATATAAAAAGGGGAATTTAATTAAAGATAATATTTGAGGAAGATCTAGGATAAATACGGGAAGAAGTTTTCTCTTGGGATTTCGCCATTGGCCTCTGCTCCCAGAGATCTGGACATAGTTCAAAAAATTAAGTTATCTTCTCTGGCTAAATAATTAAAACATGTTGATAGTCTCTGGATCTATTATCCCATATGAAGAAGTAAAGAGGAAAAGTAGTGGTCAGATTACTTGGTCTGAATATCTTCAAATGAAGAGTTTTCTTATAAACCTAAGCTGTAATGGTTTCTCTATAAGGCAAAAATAAATTTGAAAAAAATGATGACAGCATTGAAAACACTTGTTTTTCTAAGTTTTATGGTCTGATTATCTAAGTTTTCTCTTGGGATTTCGCCATTGGCCTCTGCTCCCAGAGATCTGGACATAGTTCAAAAAATTAAGTTATCTTCTCTGGCTAAATAATTAAAACATGTTGATAGTCTCTGGATCTATTATCCCATATGAAGAAGTAAAGAGGAAAAGTAGTGGTCAGATTACTTGGTCTGAATATCTTCAAATGAAGAGTTTTCTTATAAACCTAAGCTGTAATGGTTTCTCTATAAGGCAAAAATAAATTTGAAAAAAATGATGACAGCATTTGTGCTGTCCCCAGTCAGCGTTATCAGTAGTTTAGTAAAACTGCACGGCATCTTTAAGACTTGTTGCTTCTGGGAATTGTAGTTCGCAGTTAAGGGTCCCAGACGCTTTTCCCTGACTGGCTGACTAAGAGCAATTTCCTGACTTTATGGGTTTTTTCCGTTTCTTTGTTCTTCAACCCTTACCGCGAGGAGAGGGAGCCCATCTCTTTTCTCACCGCGGCTACTGAACTAACCCAGATCACAAGATGTAACTTCCCACCCAGCTACTGTGAGTAAAATGATCTTCTAATGCGTGAGAAGTTGAAAAAAGATGATTTAAGCTTTCCTCGGTAGTCGTGCCGTTGACTCACCCCTAAAAGGTGCTGGCTAGCACAGCTTGCACCGGACAGGACAGCATTGAAAATACTTGTTTTTCTAAGTTTTATGGTCTGATTATCTCACGTAATCTTACAACAATGATACCAAAGTTTGTTTATAAATGGAATCAAGCTTTAGGATATGAAGTTGCAAGAGAAGTTTGGGAATTTGCATTGTTTTTGGAGTCAACATTGTCAGTTTGTATGAACTTTAATCTGTATAAAATGATGCATCTGTTATATTTGAACCCAAAGTAGATTTATAACTACTGTCCTGGAGAATGTTGGTATTGCCACGTTAAGTCAGCTGATTTCATCCACACATGATGTTTCTACCCAAGAGCAGTCCTGTTCTGGAGGAAAGTTGCTATTTTATTGAAATTTGGTCTAAGTAGAGAGGTAGGCATTAAGCCAGAAATCATGTTGTTAAACTATCTCCCAACAATTCCAAAGAAATTACAAATTAATTTCTTTAGAATTTAATTATGGCCATACATTTGGTGTTGGCATGACACTGGAAGTCAAAGAACATCCCTGATATAGACAACTATTTAGGAAAGATAAAGGAGGTTTACCTTATGATTAAACTTACACCCTTCCAAAGGAATGAAAATTTTGAAGAGAAGGTCTGGTTAAGAATTATTCAGGTTAAAATTGCTGAATTAGAGTGAATGGTTTGATTTTAGTAAAAATGGGTGCAATGATGTTTTAAATTTATGTTTGTAAATTATGAGCAATAAAATAATAAAAACTAAATTTTCTTTTAAAAATGTAACAAATGGCACATTGACTACAATACAGAGGCGAGTATGGGCCAACTGGCATGTGAACCCACAAACTTCTTTTGAAATTCATTGGGTGTTAGTCCTTAAAAGGTAAAGGGTCCCTTGCTTGAAAGCCAGTCGAATCCGACTCTAGGGTTGCGGTACTCATCTCCGTTTCAAAGCTGAAGAGCCAGCGCTGTCCGAAGACATTTCCGTGGTCATGTGGCCAGCATGACTAAACACCAAGGCGCATGGAACGCTGTTACCTTCCCACCGAAGTGGTACCTATTTATCTACTTGCAATTTCTTGCTTTTGAACTGCTAGGTTGGCAGGAGCTGGAACTAGAGATGGGAGCTCACTCCATCATGCGGCACCCGGGTCTCGAACTGCTGAACTGCTGACCTTCCACAGCCTGCAGTTCAGCGTCTTAACCACTTGAGCCACCGCAGCTCCTTAGTCCTTACAAGCATGCAAATAAGCTTATTGAATCCAACTGACTTCAGCAGGGTTTAAGTCTGCTTACCTGGAAGCGGTTTAACACCACTGTGTTCAGACAGCATTGTTTCCATAATTCAATTTAAATAACTGGTTTTGGGAGGCAATCACATAGAAACCTGCAGTGACTTATGACATTGTTCTTCTCTGCTTCATATTATTACCCTTACAACAACAATCTTGACCATTAAATTATTACCTACTCTGATATAAAGATACTATTCTATAGACAAAAATAATTAGAAAACTGAATTCTGTATAGAGTTTTTATTAGATGTGTATTTTGTCCTTATTAGAAGATTAATGTTTTTTTTAATGAAAGTAAGGCAGAAACAATACAAGCAGTGTAGCCCACTTATTCAAAGGTTAAGTGCATTGTGGGTGGATACAAAATGACTCAGACCTGACCTGAGGATTATTCAGTCTCAGTGCTCATTAACCAGAGGCTGACCATGCTGTCAGAACGTATTCGCTGCTGTGTGCAGATACAGTGACTTAGTTATAGAGACTTTTCCCTGGGGACATCCACTCCATGAGCAAATATATATGATACAAAGACAACAGAAGCAAGCATACCGTAACGTCTAGGGCTCAATTACCCATTAGTGTTAAGGAAACTGCAGAGAAAGGCCACTACAAAACTCACAGGCCCTTCTGAGATGTAATTATTTGGGAGTTTCTCAGTATGGAGAGTGTTTACCCATTCTGTTGCTTCTAGGAAAAAAGCATCAATTATCAATCTCTTACCCGTTTAGATAGACCAAGAGATAGGGAAGATTTATTTGGTGAAAATAATTTGTTTGTTGTATGGGGTTGGAAAGATCATCCTTTGGACATATGAAAATGTACTTCTTAAGCATCCCAGTGATGGAAAAGGAAATTATATATAGCGATTTAAATGAAATGCCAAATCAATGCTTTTAAATGTTAATTTTCTCAAAGTACCCAGTGGTATGGCCATGGAGACCTGTTAGGAATTGGTCCTCTCTGAAAGGCTTCAAAGCTCCTTACATTAATGTTCAGGTTTTTAAAAATCTTAACACCTTTTATTTTCACAGCTTTAAGGAAAGGTATAGAAACAGTATTCTACTAAATTATTCACTAAGCAGTAAACCTGCTCCTGGTTTACATTGTTCTGGTCTATGAGTCTTACTATTGTACATAATTGGAAGATGGATATTTCTGTTTTTTAAAAAAAGTTTGACTGAAAAAAGTACAGAAAATCCCAGTCATGGGAAAATGAATTATCAGTTAAGGAACAGGCAGAAGACAGGCCAAACACATGAAGACAAATAATAAGAATTTCTTCAAATATATCAGGAGCAGGAAACTAGCCAGGGAGGCAGTTGGGCCTTTGGATGACAAAGGAATAAAATAATTGCTTAAGGAAGATGGGAAGACAGCAGAGAAATTAAATGAATTGATTGCATTTGTTTTCACTGGGGAAAGTGTGGGGGACATACCCAAACTGGAGCCACTCTTTTTCGGAAGGATGTCTGAATAACTGAGTCAAATTGAGGTGACAGGAGATGAAATTCTAACTGAAAACCAGTAAATCTGCAGGCCCAAATGGCACACACCAGAGTGTTCTTACTCAAATATGAAACTAGTGATCTACTAACAAGTACATGTAACTTGTTACTAAAATCAGTTTCTATGCCAGATGATTAGAAAATACCAAATGTTATCCCAATTTTTATAAAAAGGTCCAGAGGGGATACAGGAAATTATAGGCCAGTTACTCTGACATCTGTTCCAGGTAAATTAGTAGAAATTATTATTAAAGAGATAATAATTAGGCACACCAAAGAAATGTCTGCAGAGGGAAAATCAACATGGTGTCTGCAAAAGGAAGCCTTGCCTCACTATCCTCTCAGATTTCTTTGGGTAGGTTAACAGGCATATGGATAAGGGTGACACAGTATACATTATAGACTTCCAAAAGGCTTTTGACAAGGTACCTCACCAAAGAGTCCTGAGTAAGTTTATTAATCATGGGATAACAGGACATATCTTCTTATGGATTAAAAATTCATTAAATGGCAAAAAGAAGAAAGCAGGAATAAGTAGACTCACAATAGAGAAGTGAGTAGTGGAGTCCCACAAGAATTGGTACTGCTAGTGCAATTTAATTTTTTCATACATGGTTTGGAATTGGGGGAGAGTAATGTAGTAGTCATATTTAGATGGTACCCAATTATTCAAGATGGCAAAAACTATGGCAGATTATGAAGAGCTACAGAAGGATCTCTCTGAGTGAGTGGGCAACCACATAGCAAATGAAGTTCAACATGGGGGAGTGTAAGGTTATGCATATTGGACCACAGAAGTCTAGTGCTTTCAGAATAATGTGGACTTTTGGGCTCTGTATCTCAAAAAGGACATTGCAGAAAAAGGAGGACAACTGAGATGATTGGGAATTGGAGCACCTTTCCCATAATGAAAGGCTGGAGAGTCTGGGAATGTTCAGTCTAGAAAAAAGATGGCTAAGGGGAGACATGATAGAGGTTTATAAAATTATGCACTGAAAGTGGATAGGGGAAGTTTTTTCTCTCTCTCACCTAATAACAGAGCTTGGGGCACCCTATGAAATTGCTGGGAAATAGTTCAGAACAGTAAAAAGTAAATACTACTTTACTGAATGAGTAAACTGTATTACTAATACATCTGATTTTACTTGTTGTATGTAACAGCCCATAATATTTGATAAATCTGATGAATCTATATTTCCCCCTCCCCCCTCTTCCCTTTTGTACTCCACTTTCTTTTTGAGAGAATCAAAAAACTCATATTTAAACTGCAGAATTCACTGCCAGGGGAGTTACTGATGGCCATCAGCACGGACAACTTTAGAAGGGGGTTGGACAGATTCATGGAGGAGAGGTCCATCAGTGGCTACTAATCATGGTGACTGAAGGGAGCCTCCATATGCAGAGGCAGCAAACCTCTGAATACCAGTGCTGGGAGGCAACAGTATGTGAGAGCCTCAGCTTCTATGCCTTGTTTGCCTTTCAGGGTAACTGGTTGGCCACTGTGTAAAATGGGGATGAGATGGAGCATTAGTCTGATCCAGCAGGATTGTCTTATGTTCTTACAACAGGCTAGCCTGGTAGATTTTTGTTAATCTGGACAGCTTTCTTTAATCTTATTGGGCTACCAAATAGATATATTACAAATGGGGTCTTGCAAGAAACTTGCAGGGTGGGGACATTTTCCCACTTTGATTCCTCCCCTCTCCCTCTACATCTCTGCTTCTCAATCTTTCTCCATCCTACCACCCATTCTCTTACTCTCTTCCCTATGCCTGTCTCTCTGTCTGCCCACTA